>NC_142091.1:22540934-22790934 GCF_054644295.1 Miniopterus natalensis
ACGAGGATAGAGATGTACTCCTGTTACTGCCTACATGCAGGATGCACTTTCCAAAATGCTACATCAGGTATGCTAAATTATTTAACATCATATTTAATGTATAAAACTATTTCTCATAATTCAGTTTAGTTTTCTCATACCTACAGATTTAATTTTTATTTAGCTTTGTGCTTGTTTCACTAGAAAAAAAAATATCATTGACAAATAGAGACTTGAACATTAATTAATAAGAATTTCTCCACTAAGAAAATAGTGTAATGAAGATACTAACCCAATGAGAATTCCTAATATCTGAAGAAACTAGCAGCACAAGGAGAGTATGTGCTTAATGTATGTCATGTAACTTATCTTAGCTCAGTATCTGGTCCTGAGGGGCAGGGCATTGTGCCACATGAAAGGAATGGGAAAATACAGCCTGGTTAAAAAGCTTAAATTTTACAGCTAATGATTTCAGGCCAACATAATATTTCCCAGGCACAGTTGAAATAACAGAACAACATACCATTGCAATGATAATTCCTGTGAAAATTAATGACATGCCTAGAGATGGGTCCGAAGGCAAAGTAAAACTGACACTGTCATCATTTTATGAGATGGAGAGAACCTGAAGTGAAAGGACATCAATAATCTCAAAGATAATTACACATTATTTACCCTTGTCATAATCCCTGCTTTCCCTTATTTATAGTAATTGCTAATTAGTCATGCTCAGCAATGTATAAGGGTGGAAAAAAGTTTAATTAAACTACACAGAAAACTTTTTATTCGCAGATAGTATATTTAATTGAACTCTTATGTTAAAAGCTATCTATAGCTTTACAGTTTATTTAACCGAAAGAAAGCTCCGAACGGTTCCAGCATGAAAGATATCATACAGATTTTAACTCCTACTGCTTTTGGTGAGGCTATATTTTATTATGCTCCAGTTTCTAGGCCATTTGATATATCATGTGCACATGTCTACAGAATGTAGAGAATGTTTCTAAGAAAAGCCACAGTGGAGGAATCATTTCATTGCTCCTGTTTTAATGGGCAGAAAGAAGATAGCTGTGCTGCAATAGAGCCTCAAAAGTTCTGTGAGCCAGGATCCAAAGAGCTCGTCGCAGCTTGTCAAGGCCTCTGAAGGCAATCGCCTGTGCCAGTTTCTTATGACAATAGCGGCAAAGCCTCTGCAAGGTCCCATGATCAAAAATATTGATTTATTCTTGTCACGGGTGTTCTGTCTTCTCTTGGCTTCTAATTAAATCCCACTTACATTCTTCTCTGCCATGTACCTTTCTGTTTTACATAAGATAAAGCCCATGCTGAACCTACTCACCCTCCTTGGCTGTGTGACTAGGGCTCTGACACAGAAAAGGAGGCGGGGAGTGCTCTGCCACTTGACATTTACACCGCAAACTGATTGTTAAATATATACACGAAATTACTTCAAGTGCGAGCACCTGCCACAAGTTTTTGTTCATAGTATGATTTTAACTCTGCTTATTACATTTTAATTCTATGTGTACTTCTTTATCCAGGTCTTTAAAACAGAATATACATGTGTGTTTTTTTAAAATATATATTTTTATTGATTTCAGAGGGAGAGGGAGGGAGAGGGAGAGAGAGATAGAGACATCAATGATGAGAGTCATTGATCGGATGCCCCCTGCACGCCCCCGACTGGGGACCGAGCCCCCAACCCGGGCATGTGCCCTGACCGGGAATCGAGCCTTGACCTCCTGGATCATAGGTTGACCCTTAACCAATGAGCCACCCCGGCCGGGCCATATGTATTTTAACTTCATTTCTTCTTCCATTGAGCCACAGATGTGCCTAAAATATTAGACACTGAAAATGTATTATTTATTTTTTAGAAACTGTTTCTTTTCTGCCACCCTTATTTCCATTCTGTTTAAGAATCTGTGGCAAAACAGTTTAAGACTCTGGTTCCCCCACCCGTTCAGTGGCCCGAGCAGCGGGACTGCAGACAGTCCGCAGCGGCAGGCCCAGTGTGCCAGTCCTGAGTGGGGAGCCGCGGACGGCGCGGGGCCCTGCACCCCGAGCCCAGCCTGCCCCGCAGGCCGAGTGTGCCAGTCCTGAGTGGGGAGCCGCGGACGGCGCGGGGCCCTGCACCCCGAGACCAGCCTGCCCCGCAGGCCCAGTGTGCCAGTCCTGAGTGGGGAGCCGTGGACGGCGCGGGGCCCTGCACCCCGAGCCCAGCCTGCCCCGCAGGCCCAGTGTGCCAGTCCTGAGTGGGGAGCCGCGGACGGCGCGGGGCCCTGCACCCTGAGCCCAGCCTGCCCCGCAGGCCGAGTGTGCCAGTCCTGAGTGGGGAGCCGTGGACGGGCGCGGGGCCCTGCACCCTGAGCCCAGCCTGCCCCGCAGGCCCAGTGTGCCAGTCCTGAGTGGGGAGCCGTGGACGGGCGCGGGGCCCTGCACCCTGAGCCCAGCCTGCCCCGCAGGCCCAGTGTGCCAGTCCTGAGTGGGGAGCCGTGGACGGGCGCGGGGCCCTGCACCCTGAGCCCAGCCTGCCCCGCAGGCCGAGTGTGCCAGTCCTGAGTGGGGAGCCGCGGACGGCGCGGGGCCCTGCACCCCGAGCCCAGCCTGCCCCGCAGGCCCAGTGTGCCAGTCCTGAGTGGGGAGCCGCGGACGGCGCGGGGCCCTGCACCCCGAGACCAGCCTGCCCCGCAGGCCCAGTGTGCCAGTCCTGAGTGGGGAGCCGCGGACGGCGCGGGGCCCTGCACCCCGAGCCCAGCCTGCCCCGCAGGCCCAGTGTGCCAGTCCTGAGTGGGGAGCCGCGGACGGCGCGGGGCCCTGCACCCCGAGACCAGCCTGCCCCGCAGGCCGAGTGTGCCAGTCCTGAGTGGGGAGCCGCCGACGGGCGCGGGGCCCTGCACCCTGAGCCCAGCCTGCCCCGCAGGCCCAGTGTGCCAGTCCTGAGTGGGGAGCCGCGGACGGCGCGGGGCCCTGCACCCCGAGACCAGCCTGCCCCGCAGGCCCAGTGTGCCAGTCCTGAGTGGGGAGCCGCGGACGGCGCGGGGCCCTGCACCCCCAGACCAGCCTGCCCCGCAGGCCGAGTGTGCCAGTCCTGAGTGGGGAGCCGCGGACGGCGCGGGGCCCTGCACCCCGAGACCAGCCTGCCCCGCAGGCCCAGTGTGCCAGTCCTGAGCGGGGAGCCGCGGACGGCGCGGGGCCCTGCACCCCGAGCCCAGCCTGCCCCGCAGGCCGAGTGTGCCAGTCCTGAGCGGGGAGCCGCGGACGGCGCGGGGCCCTGCACCCCGAGCCCAGCCTGCCCCGCAGGCCCAGTGTGCCAGTCCTGAGTGGGGAGCCGCGGACGGCGCGGGGCCCTGCACCCCGAGACCAGCCTGCCCCGCAGGCCCAGTGTGCCAGTCCTGAGCGGGGAGCCGCGGACGGCGCGGGGCCCTGCACCCCGAGCCCAGCCTGCCCCGCAGGCCGAGCGGCAGCGGGCTCGGCAGCTGGAGCAGCGCGCTGGCCCTGGGCTCCCTCCTTGGCCACGGCCTTTGCAGCAGCAGCCGCTCTTCCTCAGCCTCCAGGATCTCTGCAGGGGTGGGGTCAGGAATGACCTCCCAGGGGTGTTCTTGGGAGGTGATGCCACACCCGTGCAGAACTTCCCGGGCCAGCACCCACCACATGAGACCCCTGGGTGAGTCCCCCGGCTGTTGCAAGGGGCGGCAGTGCCCGCGCAGAGCTGCGGCTGGCAGGCCGGCAGAGGCGCCTGTGAGAGGCTGGTGGCGCCTGGACCCAGCCGCCGCAGGAACTAGGCTCCCGAGGCTGCCGGACCCGGCTGGGGAAGGTGCCAGGGCTGAGGCGCAGCAGCCGGGGTGGCCCGGGGGCACCAGCAAAGGCCAGGACGTGACCCTGACGTCAGCCGGGCTTTCGATGGCAACAGCCGCACCAGCTGCCAGAAGTTCCTCCCGTGTGTGATGTAGATGCCGTCGCTTTGCCTCGAGTGGCTGTGTTGTTTTACCGGAAAGTCGATGTTGGTGCCACCTAATTGGGTTCCCGCTGTAAGGAATCTGAGGACATCTTGCCCCTTCGTTTGCAGGACATCAAGGGCTCCAGACGCTGTGAGAGTTTCCCTTTAATTTACAGGGGAACCAAGAACAACGCCATATGGGCCCCTCTCAGGGTACTGGGGAAAGGCTAAGAAGATGTAATTTTATTTAAATACAATGAATAAATGGCTGCATGGTAGAAAACTTCATGGTTAACTATAGAACCTGGAGTCAAGATGATTATCCTTCTTTTGCCACTCATTATCTCTCTAACCTGTGCTATTTAGGTAACGTTTTTAATGTTCCTATGTATAAATAAAAAACAAAACAAAACAATAATATATATATATTGTAGAGTTGACTTAAAAATAAGATAACATGCATTGTGCTTACCATTCAGTAAGTGATCAGTATTAATTATGTGTCATTTTTATTATCATGATTATTAAACTTGTGGCCATAAGATTTTCAATTTTGTCGATTTTTTTCGGCAAGTATTTAGTTTTAAATGCGTTTGCTTTTACTGTGAGAGTCCATTTCTCCCTGTCACAACTTGACCGTGATCTAATTTTTTAATCAACTTAATTACCCAAATGTAATCAGAAAAATATAGATGTAATATTTCATGTAATTGATTTAAAATCAAAATCAATTTTTTGTTGTCTGTATCTCTCTCCATTGTCATGGATACTTGGAGGTACCGATGTTTTATCAATGAGACAAAATATTATATGTTTCAAATGTGTTTGAATAAGCATAAATAATAATTCATGAATATATACTAGACTTTTCATAACATTAGTGTGATTAAATATATTACGTAAATCCATAGCCCAAGTATACCATGTAAGTTATGAAGTCTGACTAGGTGATGTGGGAGCCTAAAGCATTGATCCTCAGAAATATTCTCACACCTTTTCCCCCTTTCTGTTTGTGAAATGTCTATCTCAAGGCTTCAATAATTAAAAAGTAAACAATTTCATTAAACAATAAGATATCATAAGCTAAATTAATTTTCCAAAGATAAAAGTTTATAGATTTAAAGACTAGAACGATTTTAATGTAAATATTTTAGTGTAAAAATCATAGAATATGCAAACAGTCAGTAACTAGGGAAATTTTGTTCACACATTCAGCATCATTCCTGATTTGGGCTCTTTTATGACGTCTTCTCATATTACAAATCCTAAATGCATCCAAACTGCTGTCCCGACGTTTAATTTTAAATTTATTCCTTAAATTGCTCCTTTTCTAGATTACTCCAGCATTTGTGAAACAAAAAGTTAAAGGAAACTAAAAGCAATGCCGAGGCTATACAGTCAGAAGTGGAAATCTGATCTCTCTTCTCAGCCCTATTAGTCTGTCAAACTCTTCCATGGAAGAGTGGGGCCAGGAATTTGCAACTTGACTAAATAGTATATCAGCTGTTGACCATGGTTCTTTCCAAAAGATCATACCAAAGGTGACCTAGTAAAATAAAATCTTATATAATGATATGATTTATAAATGTTAGCATTGCTTTTTGAGTTAAAAGAGATGGGTTCTTGTCATAGAGTCTTTCACTTAATTCCCTTATTCATGCTTTCAGTATTAATGAATGTTGTACTTGAGTCATGAGTCCATGGCTTCTTACTCCAAGAATAAGACAAACATTTGTTTAGAATGTTGCAGCTTAAAAAGCATAGCAGCTAATAATTGTGTGTCTAAGTATTTTATGGTTTAGTTTCTTTTCTATAAGTAAAGTTAATAATACTTCTAAAAAGTTAAGTTGGTAATTTGCATAACTAACATATTAAAAAGTGCTTTGTTAAGTATCAAGTTCTATATACATTAAGAGTGTAATTTTTCTAGGATATTATTTATACAATGGCATTTTTATTGATAAACATAAAATATACTCTGATATAAAATCTCAAGAAAGGAAATGCCAAGGAAACAGTAGAAAACAATTTGAAATAGAATTAATTTTATTCTTCCCCAGTTCTTAAAATAATATCCTCTGCTTTTTAAAATGCGTATATATCTGACATTTTGCTAGGCTTCTTTCTGCAATTCTTTTGAAGTCAGATTATGTATTCCTTATTTGAAGCCCCTGTGCTTGTGTTAAGATGAAAAATAGCTGTCTTTGAGGGCAAAAATATATATATGAAGAGAACAAACACAGTGCTAGACATTTTATCGTTGTTAAAGCTCTTTTCTCCTCATAGAAAAGTCTAGTGCAATTGTCACACAAACTCACAATGTGCAACCATAAATTTTATGATAGACATAGACAGAGACAGAAATGTCAATAAGATGATCCATTTCAAATTCAGTGATTCTGCGTTATATAAGGGGACAGCGGGAACTGTGACATGAACACATGGCTCATTAAATAGGAATTTCAGTCTAGCCTGTCACTGATCCATGAACAGGTTAAAATCTCTCTTCTACCTTCAGTTATCTTTATACATTTCCTATAGTAAAAAAAAAAAATGCAAAACAACATAGAAAAGAAAGTCATTACAGTATAGACTGATGGCATACAATTAAGTATATACACAAATTCTATGAACAAATTATGAAATTTGTTACTTGGAAAATATAACAGCTGCCATCTGGCAACTCAAATCTAACTAATACTTAGCATTTTTCCACATTATACTAAAAGCCAATATATTTTTAAAAAAATAAGCTAAGAGTCATGACACTGAGGATGAAATACAAAATTGATTTTTTTCATTCCAGAGTTGTGTTATATATTTAGTAAGCTGTAAAAAATAATATTTGTTTTATTTATGCCTACACATTTGTTTGCTTTTATTTGATGTTAAATGATGCTGGGTTTAAGGAATCTTCCTCTATTGTATGCACTCTCCTGAAATCTAAGTACAAAATAGAATTCAAACTATGATTATTATGCTTTGTCTGTTGATTGGGAAGATAGCCATTCCTTAACAGTCACCTTTTGCTAGCTTTTGCCTCAGAGCATATTCTCACACTCTCATCTTCTCTCTTTTTTTTAATCTTCACCCGAGGATATTTTTTCCATTGCTTTTGAGAGAGTAGAAGAGAGAGAGAGAGAGGAGAGAGAGAGAGAGAGATGGATGAGAGAAAAACATCCATCAGTTGCCTCCTGCACGCCCCCTACTGGGGGTGGAGCCCACGCCCCAGGCATGTGCCCTGACTGGGAAGAGAACCACTGAGAAACACCAGCCCGGCTGCACTTCAATTTGTTGAAGGTTAAAAAGATTATGTTTTTTGGTTTTGGTTTTTAGAAAAAAGTGTTCTTTAGACCTGTCTTCTACCTAAATGTTATCAATTCAAAAAGTTTTTTAGAGTCTTCCCCCATGGCTCATGCTCAGGAAGAGATAGGTTTTTGCCTTTTACATGCAGGACAGAGGATAATATTAAATCAACAATAAATAAATATTAGAAGAACATTTTTTTTCTTACATTCTGAGTTTTTAAATTGCTCTAGCCCAAGTGCCAAGTTCAAAAACCATTTTCATTTCACTTTCTGAGATAACTGTTCTCAGAGTAAAAAAAAATCACCAGTGCCATATGACTTAATGTGAAATTCTGAGGAAAGGCATATTGCTTTGTATCATAGGATTCTGGGGGGTTACAAGAGCCCTTTTCAACAAAAATAAACATGCCACAATTACTTCTTTTCTTATGAATCTTATTATGTACCTTTTTTTGAGTGATGTCCTCCCTCTATGCAGAAAGGTAAATCATATATAGTATGCAAGTCCCTGACACACACATCCTAAAATCAACTCATTTCTGAAAGGCACGGTGTTCTGCAAGTAGTTGGTGCAGAGCGATGGGGCAATCATCAGTCACCTTCTAAACGACGACGCAGAAGTTCCCTTTGTGAAAATATACACACATGTGCCAACTCATGATTTGGGAGAAGAATTGATATTCAAAAATTAAGTTTAGTTTTGTGCATGATATTTATTCCTAAGGTTTTTGTGATGTAAAGATCCAAGAAGCAGGCTTTATGGACAAATATTTTAATGTGAAAAAAAGATTGTATTTGTGTGTGTGTGTGTGCGAGCTCTTGGCTTTAATAGTATTGCTTCTCCTTAATGATTACAAGACATTCATCCACTAGCAGGAACCTTTTTTCTGCCAAGGGCCTTTTGGATATTTATAACATCATTCAAGGGCCATACAAAATTGTCAACTTAAAAATTAGCCTGCTGTACTTGGTCAAACATTTAATTAACTCACCCCTCATGTGATGGCTTGAACTGTTTCTTTTTGGTGAGGCCTTGGCAGGGCCAGACCAAATTATTTCATGGGCCCTATACAGGCCTGTGGGCCAGACATTCCCAACCCTGACTAAAAAGAAGCAATGAATTAGATACAGAACTGAATATATTTGAGAGTGATCTAAAAAAATAAGTATTTTCACTCAACACACATACATGCAGTCCCTGAAAGTCAGCTATGTTTAATCAGAAATATAGGTGGTTAAATAAATGGAAAATGAGAGAGGAACAAAAGATAACAAGGAAGAATTTCATTTAAAAGAATATCTTGAATTTTGTGAGATATAGGTTGGTTTTATATCATGATTGCCTTAAAATTATTTTATTACGAGAATGATTATGTATAATTCAAATAGTAAAAGAAGACTGGCTTGTGCTATATTGTTTAATGCATCATCGAGATGCCAGTTGCACTAAAACTGATCAATTCTAGCCACCAAAATGTGTTTTATTGTGAAGTATAAAACCCTGCAAAATGGAAGTTTTATTTATATATGGCAAAATAAGTTTTAAAGAGTAAGGGTATGAAAACAAAATACAGCACAATTTTTTCATTAAGGAAGACATGTAATTAGTAATTGCCACATTGTGGTTCTCATAGTTATTAATAATGCTCTATTTCTCAAGCTCAGCTATGGATACGTTGATTTTTTATGTTATTACTGTTATTATCCAGTACATTTATTCATCCATGTTTCATGTGTCTGTATAATGCAGTCATAATAAGAATTTTAAATTATTTTGTGGATTTATATATTTATTTGCAAATTAAATGTGTGTCTTCAGAAATGAAGACAGTCATATTTATCACTTGGAATGAAAGTATTAAAGCAATGACATAATGACTGAGGCAAGCTTTATACTAACATCCCTGGAATGAATAAAAGAATTGCTGATAAAAAAATCAGTTTTAGGATTAACTATTTAGAGTTAACTGCCAATTTCAGACATGAGGAATGATAAAATTTGAGGAATGGAACCATTGAAGGAAATTTACAAAATTGCCTTAGAAACATTGCAAAGAGATGAGTCCTAGCCATTGGCTCATAATACAGAACTGAGGTAGGATATTTAGGCAATGGCTCTTGGTAAAATATTGCTAGATTTTTTTTCCCATCACCTTTCAGAAAAACACTTAATTTCAAATATAAGATTCAATGCTACAGATCCTTGTTTATTCCAAAGAAACCACTTTGCTAATTTGACTCAAGCCACATCTATGTTGCTGGTTTCCCCTGAGGCTCTCCCTTCTCTCCGGGGTGACACACGGATAGTCAGCAGCTAGCTGAGCAGATGTTGTTCCGCAACTAGTACATGATTATTTTCTTCTGAGGGTAAATGTTCCCATGTGTGTACCTTCTATTCCTGATCAGTTCCTCTGTTATATAAACAACAGATTGTGTTGCCATTTTCTTAGAATATAGACTTTTAAGAGATTTCCATATAAGCATGTATTTTTCTAAAAAAAATGTTGGTAATTGAGACAAGCTCTAGTTCATTTTTCTCTAATATTCTTATCCTATATTTTAAATGAGGCCAAAAAATTATTTGTTCTTTTTAATATTGTTTTAGGCTAAATTTTGTTCAATTCCATCATACTCTTTCTGTATATATATATTTTTTCACTTTAATTATTTTATCGTGGGCGTAAATATATTAACTTTTTTCAGTTCTCAGGTGTTAACATATTTTGTCTTGATTTTTATTGGGATGACAGGAAAACACTGTACTAGGAATGAATGAAAAATTCACTTATATATTTTCCCATGTGTTACTATGTTTTCATTTTGTGTGTTTGTTTGTTTGTTTTTAATGTCCTGTAGTTCTTAAACTATAAATTCTATCTGCTACGAAGCCTGGAAATTGAAATTCAGGGATTTCATCCAATGATCTCCTAATTCAGAAGCTTATTGGGATACATATGCTGAATCCACAATTTATCACTGCTTCTTCCTAGACAAAAAAAAAAAAACACACACAAAAAAACAAGCTCCTACTCCCATCCTCCACCCCCAAAAATAATTAGAATAAAAGAGACTACAACTTCCTGGCCGGCGTGGCTCAGTGGTTGAGCGTTGGCCTGTGAACCAGGAGGCCACGGTTTGATTCGCAGCTGGGGCCCGCACCCGGGTCGTGGGCTGGATCCCCAGCAGGGGGCGTGCAGGAGGCGGCCCGTTGATGTTTCTCTCTCATCACTGATGTTTCTCTCTCTCTCCCTCTCCCTTCCTCTCTCTGAAATCAATAGAAAATATATGTTAAAAAAAAAGAATAAAACTTAATATTCCCTTTAAATAATAGAAGGAGAAAGGATACAGAATGTATGCAATATTTCTTGGCATCACTTGGACCACATCTCCACTCATGCAGAGACTGTAAAAATAACACAAGTTATTGAAGTGTAGATTTAAAAGGAATCTTAGTTACTTTACAAATGATAAGCTCATATTGCAGAGGGGAAATAATGCTTTCTCATGATCATACATTACTTAGCAGAAGCAATTCAGTATAACAGAGACTTTATTAAATTGATTTACTTTTGTGTTTCCCGTTAGTAAAAATTAACTTTAAAAAATCTCTGAGTTAAACTCTCTATATTGAAGTGTGTGTGTTTTTTCTGGCGGTTTGCTCAGACTAGTTTTAGAATATAACCTGTAACCAGTACTAAGTTTGAGACTTTTCTGTTGCAAAATTATGTCATATATAATGACAATTTTATTGTGAGATATTCTCTATCTTGTCATATTTGTCTTGCAGTTTCTCTCTATGATATTAATGTAGTCACAGTAGTTTACTTATCAGTGGTGTTTACATGATTTATACTTTTCTATCATTTTATTTTTAATCTATATGTCTAAGTTTAAAGTGTGAGTCTTTTAGAGAGCATAGAGTTGTGTCTTTTTGAAATGATCATTCAGTCTGGCAGACCATACCTTTTAATTTTAGTATTCAGACTACTTAAAATTAATACAACTATTAGTATGATTAGGTTTGATTCTAAATTTGTTCCTATTTGCTATTTGTTCCTTTTTTCCTCATATTTTTCTTCTTTTTTAAGAATACAGTATTATTGGTTCCGTTTAGTCTCCACTGTTGGTATTTTAGCTATGCCTCTTTGTTTTATTTATTTTTAGTGGTTGCTTTAGGGTTTACATTGTGCATATTTAATATATCACTTTGTAAACTGATGTATTCACATGTAATTGAAGAACCTGTAAGGATATGCTTCCATTTTCACTTCCTCTTGTTTAAGTGTCTTCCACTTGATTAAGTGTCTTCTCCATATTTTATGAAATTATAAAAACATTCTTGTGGGGTTTTTTTTGTTTTACACAATCAATTATTGGTTGTGGTCATTGAAAAGGAGCAAAAAGATCTTGCATTTCTGAAGATCTATAATTTCCTGGTTCTTTATTTTATTTATAGCTCACTTTTCCATCTAATATAATTTCCTTCTATATTATAATAGAGCGCCTCTAAGATTTATTTGGTACAGTTCAGCTAAGAATACATTCCTTTAGTTTAGTTTAGTTGGAAATCAACCTGGTTTTGCCTTTATACATGGAGAATATTTTCAATGGATAAAGAATTATCCAATGACTTCTTTTTTCTTGCATTTTCAAAATGTTCCATTTTCTTCAGTTTTGCAGTTTCTGATGAGAAGTCTGGCACCCCTATTATTTGTTTCTCTGTATTTGTTTTCTGGCTAACTTTAAAGTTTGTTTCCCTGATTTCAGCAATTTGATTAAGACATGGTTCAATGTGCTTGTATATGATTATCCTACTTGGCTTTAATTTATCTTGTTGTATCTGTGGATTTAGTTTTCATAAAATCGGGGGGGAGGCGCAGAATCACCCACTATATTAAATATCCCCCTTCTCTTTTTATAGACAGTAATTACATGACTGTCAATTTTATACCCCACACTCACTAAAGCTTTTTATTTTTATTTTTATTTAATTTGTTTTGTCTGTGTTTTGCTCTGTGCTTTAGTTTGGACAGATGCCACTGTCCTCAGATATTCAAGTTCACAGGTCTTTTCTTCAGCGTTTAAACTTCTCTTGATGGATGCTGGGCTGTTTTGTTCTTGTGAACACAAAGTGCTTCCACTTTAAGAAGCCAGAGCTAGAGCTTATAATTTTGTTTCCTAGGATGTTTCAGACTGATTTCTGGGCTATGTAGAGATCGCCTTTGCAATTACTCATAGCCTACCTGAATACTTTATAACATATAATTTTCAAAACTTACTAGACACACTCTATAAATTGTTAGACATAACTCAGATTTTATCTTTAACAATGCTCTTTTTAAATTTTATGTTTTAATTTATCTTCATTGTTGAAAGTATTACGGATGTCCCCCTTTTCCCCCCACTGGCCCCCACCCCCTGCTCCCCACGCCCTAAGCCTTCACTGTGTTATTGTCTATTTCTGTGGGTTATGCATATATGCACATGCTCTTTGGTTTCTCTCTTCCTGCCCCTCTCCCCCCCCTCTGAAATGCATCAGTCTGTTGCATGCTTCAATGTCTCTGGGTCTATTTTGTTAACAATGCTCTTTTAATTCTGGAAAAAATTTCAGGACAAAATGTTAAGATTTTTCTAGAAACAACAAAATGTATTCCATTATCTATCACACACTAATCCAAAAGACTGAAATTGTAACTAGGTAGTTAATGTATTGTAATGTATTGTAATTGTAAACAATCATACACACAGATTTAACAGAAAGCAAAGCTCATGAACGCAAATAACATACATTTCTACAACTACTCACATTCCTTCTTCTTTATCTAATAACGGCAGAAATTAACATGTAAGTTAATATGACCCAAAAATATAGCATATAAAATTAAGAAGCAAAGGTATGTAAAATTAATATTTGTTTAGTAATCGATGCTTGAATATTCCATTTTATTAATAAGTTACTTAGCTCTCCAGTGATTACCCATTAATTAATATAATAGAATATTATCGCAAAATTTTATCTTTTAAGTTATCTAAGGATCTTGGTAATTTTTATGTTCAAATTTACCAAATATGAGACATAATTACTGCTGTAAAAATATAAATCAATATAGTTTATTAGAAAGTAAACATTTTTATATTCTTGTGTTAAATAAGAAAAGAATTACCTTACGTTATCAGTAAACCAATATAAGATGTTTAAAAAGTTCACATAAATTAAGCAAATGGGAAAGTTTAATTGGATTTGCCTTGTCAGTCAGTTCATACTGGCACCTTGATTGAACTCTCAAAATTGCTAAAATATAATTTTCAACAGATAAAATCATGATATTTTTTCAAATATAAAATGCCATCTGTCAAATGTTTTATTCAACACAATCATTAATAAGAAAAGAAATAAGATGTGAGTACCAATTCAGAGAGCCTCTGAAGGCTTAGGTGTTTGTATAAGATTGCTGGATTAATTTCAAAACTGACTAATATACTTCTGAGCAACGATCTTTAACACTTAGAGTTACCTTTTTTATTGGACAGAAACTATTTGCATTTCAGTCTGTCAAATTCTATAAGTTAGTGTGTAAGTTTGGGAACTTGAATCAACAGTAAACAGTAAATATAAGAAATGCATTGACCTAGAAAAATTTCAGATTGGCCTGAGCCTTCATATAATATTATAAGTTCATTACCCAACTTATTTCCTATTTCTTTGTTTTGGATAATTTTTCAAAAAATAGTCCACAAAATTAAGCACACTGATGAATAGATGATATTAAGAAAAGGAAAACACCTGGTTTTGGCCGTGTTTTAAAAATTAAGGGAAAAGATAGAAATGGCACCAAAACTCACCTCCACTTCTTATATGCATGTCTCCAGGTGTAAATTGTATGGGCTGGATTTCTCTTTCTTCAGATGGACATGGCCACCAGTTAATAGAGTGGTAATATTTTCTACTTGACTGTGACTCTGTGTGGGTGTTTCCTTTATATTTATAGTCAGAGAGTTGGGAAACTAGACCTAGGTTTAGAGCTAATGAGGAAGCCTCAGACCGGGGGCAGGCTTCCCCTAGCCTCTGTATATCACAGCCTGATATTTTCTAGTCCATCCTCTCCAAGATTTCCTGCTTGGATATATTTGTATTTGTTTGTGGTTTTGTTTTTTGTTTTGTTTTGTTTTGCTCAACTGCAATAACTTACTTAGGGTTTTAGGAATGCTCTTTTTTGGTAACTCATGTGGAACAACATTACAATATTTGAAATGTATTTATATATTGTAAGCCAAATTATGCTTGTTATATGAATCTTATACTTGTCAATATAACTTTCATTTCTCTTTCCATTTTTGAAGATTGTAATATTATTTGGCAGCAGAAAAATTCCCAATATATAGAACTAACATTTCCTTTTCCAATAACAGACAACCAAAAACATGACTTTAAAATTAGCTTACATATTATTAAATATTGCTTATCTTATAAATAGCTCCTAAAGCTAATATGTTAGTAATATAACCAAATAAATGAATATGTTATTACTGAAACTGTAATAATATCCCATAATAGTAACACTCTTTATAATTTAAAAGTGAATTCTAAACATATTATCAAATTTTATTCTTGCCAAAATTCTACAAGGTAGGAAAAATAGATATTGCTAACCCAATTTAACTTAAAAGAATGCATTAGTAAGGAGAAATCTGAGCTTTCAATCCAGAGATTCTGTTTCCAAGCTGGTGTGTGACATCTGTCTGAGTATTTTAGATTAATATATTTATATTTAATAATTCTACATATGGTACCAAGTGAAACTCATATTCACATGCAATTTAACTATTTATGTTATATTCCCCACCTAAACACTGAACAGTAGAGTTCTAAATAAATATTAATATTGGAATAGATTTTGAACTTGGAGTGGGATCAGAGTGGGTAAGAAATACAGCTATTTATCATAAAATTATATTGCAGGTACATTGAAATTTTCAATATAAATTTTATTGGCCTATTCTACTGTACTTTAGGTATGCATAAACCAGAGTTCCCTGGTCAATAAATTACAACCAAAGAGCCAGTTCTGACCATGACATAGTAATTTGTAAATAAAGTTTTATTGGGACACAGCCATGTTCATCTGTTTACATCTGTTAATTTCTCACTACAATGATGTGAAACAATGTGGCCGACAAAGCCAAACATATTTACTATCTAGCCCTTTAAAGAAAAAATATTTGTTGATAACTTTTTAAAGAGAAAACTTGTTTTTATTCTTTCATATCTTTAGTAAGACATGCATAATATGAAGGAGACAAAACTTACATTTTAAATACATTTCATACTTGCTAGAAATCCTATCTCACTATTAATCCCCAAACTTTCAGGATATGCATTTTCACCTTTCTATACTATCGTCTGCATATGTTAATATAAATATTGTATAAATCTCAGAATTTGTTAACATTTTTGCACAGTATAGCTGATGAATCATTAAGGAGAAAGGTCAAGTTAGCACATCTACACGTGAAGCATAGGACTCAAATATGTTCAGTTTGGGTCACTTAGCCAGGGTAAAGTTGGTGTTTGCTTTGTGTTATATGGGGAGCTCAAATCAGGTAAAGTTCATATAACCATAAATAAACAATAATGGAATGATTTCATTTACTATCAGTTTTATTTCCTCTTACAACAATGCCTTGAGAATAGAAATTTTCTAGGCACACATAGATCAAACAAGGACATTCCCTGCAGGACCAAATCAGGAGCACACATATCCTGCATACTACCCTTTGGAATGAATCCAGGATTTAGATTGTGTCTGCAATCCAAGCAATTGTGCTTCAGTAATGCATAGTCTGACAATATTATAAGACATTACCTAGAGCTAACTTATACGTACATCTGCTCTTTATAATAAAAAGACAGATCTGTAATTAATATCAATATTGGTATCAAGGTGCAAGGACTAAACTATAAAAGGAAAGTCAAAATATAATTTACAGGCCATGATGATAAAAATCATGAAAGAAAAGTTATAATAAAACTTACAATCTAGAAACATTGAGAATGACCTCTAGAACTTTGCAATGGAGCTTCAAGTATGGGCTTATTTTTTCGTTCATCTGGTGCAGGGCATTTAAGTAAAAAAATAATTGCAAATGATAAACTGACACAGTTTCTTCTAAGTACATGTTCTTTTTCATTTAGTGTACTCTGAAAATAAATGATCTTGGTGCTAATAAACTATAATGATTTCTTCTTCTCAATTTTACCTTAATGTTGCTTTCTCAGTTATCAGTGATGGAATTTGCCACATTGACTTGTAATTAGAGCCAATTATTATAGACAGCATATTATATCATGCATCAAAAGTCACGGCATATTTTTCATTAAAAGCAAAAGACTCTGAGAAAAGTTTATGTTCTGTACAATAAGTCATGATGATAGCCATCATGAAAATGTACCAAGAGACACCCAGTTATAATATGGATGTACTATGTACTTAATAAGACAAAACATATTCTCTTTTAATATAACTGGCATGACCTGTTCTCCGGATTTCTTTTTAACGTACTGTGACCAAATCTAAATGATTAGTGAGATGGATCTATAACCCCCCCAATTAATGGTTGTATAATTTTTATCTCCAGGTAGTCATTTGAGGTTAACCTGAGATAATCATATAGTTATTATGTGCAACTAAATGAAAAGAAGTAAACCATCTCCATGTTTCCTTAATTATTCTCTTATAATAACCTCCTTTCATAGTTAATTTTATGGAGGAAAAAGAAGACGCATTATTACTATAGCACACAGTCAGTTATTTTGTTTACTTTATCAATAATTTAAATCAAACTGCACACATATGTTCTACTTCCATTAATGAGTTTATCAAATACATATTTGTGATTGTATACAGTCAATCTTCTGCTAGTCACTGTTCTACAGTGCTGTAAAAAAATTCTTAAAATGTTTAATGATAGGATTATAAGAATTTATTATTTAGGAATTATTTCAAAAAGCCAGATTTTTCTACAAAAATATACATTTTAAAAGGGCAAATATAAGACCCTATGACATAAGGGAATTAACAGAAAGCCAAACAGTAAAACAGATGCAAATAAGGAAAGAAATATATTTGTATTAAAGATACATTCCCAGGTAATTCTACCTTTTAACCATTAAATAATATTTTATGAAAGATAGATCTATATTTAAAGGAATAGTGGGACAAATAATTTGTGAAAGAAAAATGTGTATGGATAATGTAATTATAAACCATAATTTTATGTTTTATGTTTTAGATTCAAACCTAACATATATTCAAAGAAATAAGTTTAAAATGTTTAATAAGACTCATAATATACAACTTCAGGGGCACAATCCTAAATGCATTTTGGAATTATTCATAATATTGTAGTTACTATTTATGTATAGTACAGTATGGATGACATTTTATAAAATAAATGCACCAAATTTTTATAAAGTGAGCTTGCCAAATTCAAAACTTGTAACAATACTAGGTCCTCAGGTGCTTCTCTCATAATACCATCAACACTAACCAACTTCCACAACTCCTAACTGTAACACTAGAAAATAATGTAACTGTCTTTGAACTTTATAAGTAATAGTATAGAGTATGTGCTCTTTTTGTATCTGTCACATTTGTCTCAATATTTTTGAGCACTTTATGTAAATTATTTAATCATCACAGTTAACTATATGGGAAACTATTATAATCCTCCTGTCACAGATGAGGAAACTAAGATGCAGAAAAGTTAAATAACTCTCCCAAGGTCATACATGGTGGTAGAGCTAGTGTTTGAAACTTAGAGAATGAGTATAAACTATAACTTTATTTATTTGTTTGTTTGTTTGTTTTTTTAAAAGGGGGCATCTGTAGTACTTTCAACAATCAATACTTCTTGAGTGTAAAATTTATTCATATTTTTGTGTTTGGTTATAATTGATTTACTTTTACTTCTGTATAATATTTGCATTTAAATAATAGGCTAAAGTAAATTTATTTATTCTGCAGCTAATGGGCATCTGATTGTTTTAGCTTTCGGTTATTTAAAACAGTGCACCTATGTATATTCTTCTTCATATCTTTTGGTGAATATATGTTCAAATAACTTTTGAATATATATCTAGACATTGGTCAAAGTTATACATTTGTTCAATTTCAGTAAAAAACTGTCAGGTAGTTTTCAACAATGATTGAAACAATTTATATATCATCCAGAAGTGTATGACTTTGTGACTGGTTTCACATCCTTGTAATACTTGTTATATGTAGGTGTCCTTTTTCCAATTTAATCATTCTCCAGGGTATAAAGTGGTATCAAATTACGGTTTTAACTTGAAACTCCCTTGAAGACTAATGAATTTCAGGATCTCTGCATGTGTTTAGTAACAATTTAGATATCTTCTGTAAAATGCCTGTTCAAGTTTTAGCCTATTTTTCCAGTGAAATTTCTGTCTTTTATGTATTGATTTACATGACTTTGACTTATATCAGCTATTTATACATTCTAGATAAAATTCTTTGTTGTAAATATAAGTGCATTTCAAACATCTCTCATTCTCTGTGTTGATTTCTCTCTAAATGGTGTCTTCTGATGAATAAAAACTATTTCTTGAAGGTATTTATATATTTGGTTAGGTTTAATGCTTTTTGTGTCCTATTTAAGAAACCTTAGCCTACTCCAAATCATGAAGATATTTACACCTATTTTAGAAGGGTAACTGTTTTAATTCTATTATTAATTCTATATTACATCTAGACTGGCATACAAAAATAAAGGAAAATGTACCCAACTTTTTAATCTCTGTAAATATCTAATTAATTCAGCACTGTCGTTTGCAAGGATCATTCTTTTTCCTGCTGCACTGAGCTACCATATATGTTATGTATTGAATGAGTACGTAGATGTGTCTGTTTCTGTACTATGTATTCTTTTCTATTTATCTATTCTTGCACCAAACAGTCACAGTTCCTGCTCTAATAAAGAATATATGATAGTGGGGAAGATAATAATTAAAGAACTGAATTATTAATTTTAATAATATGTTTTTATAATTTACTCAGTAGTGCTATGACAAAAATAAAGATAAAGTGATAGAAAGTACTAGGGGTTGGGTGGTCGGGAGAGGCTGTATTGAGGAGCCCATACAAGTGACTCTGAATACAAGCAAGAGCAGCCCCTGAGAAACGGGAGGTGAGAACATTCTAGACAGAGGAACAGCTGAAACGATAGCTCTGATGCAGGAATAGTTTGATATATTTGAAGAGCTAAAGGAAGTTCATTGTAAATAGACAAAAAAGCCAAAGAAAAACTGCTTAAAATGGATATGATATGGGTAGAGGCCAAACATGTAGGGCATTATAGCTCATGTAAAGATATCCATTTTTAGTTTAAAGGAAAAACTGGGGATAGATTTAAGCTAAGGATATGTGAAATGGTGTAACATTGATAAAGATTGCTTTGCCATGTCGAAAATTAACCATAGATAGTCAAGAGTGAAAACAGAGTTAGCAATTTGATGGCTATCTCGGTGTCCCAGACAAGAAATACTGACAGTATGTACTTAGGGATTAGTACTGGAGGTGGTGAGATATAAAGTCTAAATACATTGAGAAGTCAGAGTAAGGAGATTTGCTGATGGAATGGTGAGTAAAATGAGGGAATCAAGGAAGGCTTCTGGAAAATAATCTATAGAATCTAGATAAATTGTGGTTCCATTACTGAAAATGAGAAGACAGAAGAAAGGATATATAGTTAGAAGACTTAAAATGGAATTTTGAGATTAACTGTCATGATTTATAGTCATTTCTTTGCTGGATTGTTTCCATTTATTTTTCTTCCCTAACTGGAGTAGGAGATACTTGTACAGCTTTGCTGACATATCATTTATGTACACATAGGTAAAATGTACAACTTGATGAATGCTGACATGTATGAGTATAAATCTATACCTATAGATCTACATCTCTGTGAAACCAGTGCCAACATTAAGATAGGGAATATACTTCATTATCACTTCAAATATTCTCCTGTCCATGCCCAATCAGTCTCTCTGCCCCAACCATCCCTCATACCCAGGAAACCATTGCTCTGTTTTATATCAGAATAGGTTAGATTGCATTTTCTAAAAATCTATATAATAGAATCATGTAGTATGTTCTCTTTGTTGACCTAATTCTTTTATTCAATGTAATTATTTTAATATCTGTATGTGTTGTGTAAAATAAATAAAAACAAATCAAATATTTGTTAATTTTAATAGCTAAGTATTAATCCATTGCATGAATGTAATATACTTAGTGTATCCATTCACCTGTTGATGGGCACTTGAGTTATCTCCAACTTTTGGCTATTACAAATAAGACTCATATGGACATTTATATACAAATCTTTGTGCAGACTTATGATTTTATTGCTTATGGATAAATACCTAGGGATGGAATAGCTGAATTATATGAGAGATGTGTGTTTAATGTTTTAAATAAACTTCCAAAATATGTCAAAGTATTTTTTTAAATTTTTATCATAATATATAAGAGTTTGAATTACTGTGCATCCTTACTAACACTTGGAATTATCAGACTTTATAATTTTAGCCATTCTAGTGGGTTCATAATGCTCTTTCACCTATATTTTTAAAAACTTACAGAGTAAACTTCTGTTTTTCCTCTCACAGCTCTTTTCTTTATTGTCACACATTTTTACTTTCACATATGTTTAAAAAAAACATCATTGCTATTACATTGTTTTATTTTTCCTATTATTATTGTTATTTCCCTTAAGCTGTCAGTTATCTTTTAAAGAGATTTGAAAAACAATAAATAAAATATTTTTATTTACATAGTTAAGTGTGTATGCTATCACATAAGCAATTATTTTTAAATTCAGGTTACATCTTTGGTCTTTTTAATGTCATGTTTAAACAAGTGTAATTTTTATTTCATTAGCAATGATTAGTTTTAGTACTATGATACCAAATTTTAAGCCTATTGTGTATATTAAATAGGTAACATAAACACACCTGGCATGATAGTCTTCGTTTATATAATTAGAGCTATAGAAAACAGATAATTCACACATATACACACTCACATATATACATCCACAGGCACACATAAACATGCACATGTTTATGTGTGGTATATACAAAAAGAATACAAAAACTATGAAATTAACTTTATGAGTTATATGTATTCATGTTTTGGGGAGTAAAATATGTTTTATTCAAATGTCATTATAATTTTAATAATATTAGAAATGTTTGTCTCATACATATTATACTAAAATAAAAATAATAAGATGACATATAATATATAAATAGCATTATTTCTCTTTATTATCTGGAAAACATAAGACCTCTTGAATTTTGCAATTTAAAAGCAATAAATGGAAACTTACTGACTATATGACTGCATAGCAATGGTTTTACAAACATTTTAAAGTGATAAAAACAAATATAATAATATTGTGAAAACAACATACTGCAACTAAGCTTTTTTATGATGAGCAATCAACAACTAACTTCTATTTACAACTCCAATCAATGTCCTTGTTCCTTTCTTTGGCTAAAAAACAGCAAAAAATTTTCAACATCATATCAAATTCATTCTGTTTGATGAGGCCAGAATTATGTAGGGAATGATTAAGAAGCATAAATGGAAGAGAATCTTTATCTTATATAAATGAAAACAATAATATTAGTTACATGTCAGAATTAAAAAGACCAAGTAAAATGTTTTATTATTATAACTAATGATACCACATTTTATAATCATGCATAAATATAAATTATAAATTTGGTTAGAATACATAAATATAATGCATAATATCTTGAATAATGTATTACACTCCTCCTGAAATAAAAAAATTGATATTATATAATGTTATAAAACAATAAACATGATCTTTGGAGTAAAACCCTGTGTACACATTACCTCTCATTTCTAAACAACACTGGTTGATTTTATAGCCTGTATATGTATAAAATACAAATATAATTATTCTATCTCCAGTATAAAATCTACTGATAAAAGTAGGGTGAGATATATCCTAAGTCTTTAGAGAAAACCTAACTTTGATTTTATTTGGCTGTATTTGGCTTCCTGATTTAAGTAAATTTGAAGCTTACCTGGCTTCCTGATGGCTACCATCTATGTATCTGTTTTTTGCTTTATGAACTTGTAGCTCAGTAAGGAAGTCAGCTTGCAAACTACTTTTGTACTTCTTTTTTGTTGTTACCGGATTTTTCCAAGTTCTGAGTAACTAGTCTGCTGAGTTTCCAGATTTACAGCTTCCTCTGAGATGGGAATCTGTGTGCATGGCAAGTTTAATGTAATCATCTGAATGCAAAATGAAAATCTAGAACAATGGTGTTAATGTTCCTGAGCATAAGGATATCAGAAAAGTCAGGAGCCTCTCCTTGCTTTTCTTCTTATCTGTGGAGAAAATGTTGATACTCTAAATATATATGTTAGTAATAATTTAGCTAAAATACATTTATCACTTTCCATATTGTATTTAAGCTTATAACCTAAAAATTATTAATTTAATTAATCATAGAGACATGATTTATAAATGCGTAATTAAATTAGTTTGTATGTTCATGGCATCATAAATTAGACAGGTTATTTGCCTCTCAGAATTGCTAAGAAACTAAATCAAATAATTGATATATTAATTGATATATTAATGCCTAGCAATATATTCAATATCCATGATAGTTTTCTGATGTTACCCATCTTTCATCATTTATTATTTTCTACCAGCATTCCCTTTAAAGTCAACTAAATGAAGAACCATTATGTTCATGATATAGTACTAAGTTCAAGGATGATTGTATCATTAATTTAAAAAATTGAGAAAGACTAACTCATTGCGTTAATTTCTTACTGCTGTTTTAATGAAATGCCACAAACTTGGTGGCTAAAAACAACATGAATTTATTATCTGTGTTATTTACTGAATTTCAGTTTTAAAGTTCTGCCAGGAAAGAGTTTCATTCAGCTGAAATCAAGATGTTAGTATAGCATATTTATTTTTTCTGCAGCTTCTAGGAGAAAAGCATTTTTCTTCCTTTTCTAGAGTTCTAGAGTCATTCCTTGACTCGTGGCCCCATTCCTCCACCTTTGAAACCATCAACAGCCCACTTTCTCACACTGTGTCCCTGTGACACAGTTCCCATTGTCAGCTCTCCTTCTCTGGCTCTGAGTCACGCTTCTCTTTCTTCCATTTTTGAAGACCTTCCTGACTACCTTGGGTTCACCAAGATAATCCAGGATAATGGCCCGATGGTACCATTAGCTGTTTAGCAACTTTAATGCAATCTGCAACCTTAATTTCTCTTTGCATGCAACATAATATATTTACGAAATCTGAGGATTAGAATGTGGATATCTTTGGGGTATCATTATTTTGCTTGCCACACAGATGTTGAATCTTGACATAAGTGCTAAAAATTCCAAAATTAATAGACCGGGCATTTCTGTTTAAAGTTTTGAAGATAAAACAATTTTATTCTCTTGAGTCTCAACTTTCAAAATAAAAACAAGTGGGTAAAATTCCAAATATATATACATTTTATATATCCAACATGTATGTATGAAGATTATCTACTAAATTGTTTAAATCTTAGACCATATAAGGGAAGATGTTGATGCCAAATATTGCTCCTCTAAGTCTGTGGCTTAGTACGAATTTCTTTAATAATAACTTTTATAAACTAGCAAAGACTATCCATGTGTTTTTTTTCCCTTTTCATTTTGGAGATATAATTGAGATATGTGGAGTGGGGGGATCAGTCACTTGGAAACTAGGAGAAATCATGTAATTGCAGTGTTCACACCAAGTAATACTAAGTGAATAAAAATAACGTTCTTGCTGAAAGAAGAAAAGCATCCTGTCATTTTTATTTAATATACTCTATCTTTCAACTATGGGGCCTGACTTGAGGGTAAGTTATTATGGAAAAAGTAAAAGCATCAATCTCTTTTGTAGCTGTTACAGTCTGATAGATGAGCAGAGCTAAATTCCAGATCATACACAAACAAGATTATTGCAATTCAAGGAAAATACTGAAAGCCAGAGTCAATGAGAAATATGCATATAATAGCTAAACAATCAACATTGTGTTATATTTTTAATAATAATTTATCAGGACCATGTGGAATTCATTTTATGTTGTTATTTTAGTTGTTATATAAAAAATTATTTGATAATATTCAACATCCATGCATGATAAAATTCTTAACAAATTAGAAATATAAAAGGACTTCTTTAACTTGATAAAAGTCACCTTCAGAAATCATTATGGCAAAATTTAGGAATTAAAATTACTGGTGAAATGTAATTAGTATTCCCTCAAAATTGTGACTAAGTCATTTATGCCATGCTATCACCAACTTCATTTTATATTTTGATTGAAGTCTAGCCAGTTCAGTGAAAAAGCAAAAGATATATAGCTGTTTTAAAACTTATTTTAATATAATTTTACATGAGTTCCAAAGACAATACAGAAAATTCCCATGCATTCCTTACCTAGCTTCCATTAAAGTTAAAATCTAAAATAATTATTGCATATTTTAAAAAAATGAAATAACTAACATTGTTATACTATGACTAACTAAATTACATTTTTTTATATATATTTTATTTGTTTTCCCACTACTGTCCTTTTCCTGTTCCAGGATCCAAACTGGGATATTATGCTGCATTCATGCATCATGTCTCATTTGAGACATGTGCATGTTTATAAGACTTTACTTATTTTTCATGACCTTGACACATTTGTACAGTACTGGTCAGGTATTTTGTAGAATGTCCTTGAATATAGATTTGTGTGAAGTTTTCTGATGATTAGATTGGGTTTATGGATTTTGAGAGGAATGCCCCAGAAGGCAAGTGACCCTCATATCAAAAGGTTCATGGTATCAACATGATTTGTTGCTGCTAATTTTAATATAGATCGCTTGGTTAAGGTAGTGTGTGCCAGATTTCTCCACAGTAAAACTGCTCATATTCTCTTACCATATTGTGCTTGTTAAAGATGAGTCGCTAATTCCAACCTACTGTCAAGAAGAGGGAAATTAAACTCTACTCCTGGGAGGAGGAATATAAAAATATATGGGAATATGTTAAAACAACCACAGTAATTGACAAGTATTTGGGGGGAAATATTTAGAAGGTATAAAACTGTCCTCTTTCTTCTTAAAGTCTAGCCCTCTAATATTAACATTCCTCAGTGGATCTTGCCTCTAAGTATTCTAACAGTGATTTTCTAATTCCTTTAAGTTGTACCTTTATTATTTGCAATCATCCTATAAAGAAGATTTGTCCTGTTTGTCCCCCTTTTTAATTTAACCTGCTATTTATAAAAGCATGGAGTCATGGATATCTGTGAAATTATTTGGGCTATAATCCAATGTTATGATTATTTATTTTGTTTCTGAAAACCTTAGCAAAATGCATTTAAGATTCATCTATGTTGTTGCATAAACCAAGAGCTTATTTATTTTGATTGTTGAGAAGTACTTCATTGTATGAATGTATTACAGATAATTTATCCATTAATCTATTGAGGACAATTGCTGTGGTTGAGATTAAGGTTTACTTCAAATGAAGGCATCGGGTTGTCATGGCCAATATCTGGTTTTAACAGATACTACACTGAAAAATATTTTTCTTAAGACTAGTCTACTTTTTCCCCCTTTTCCTGGTCTACCCTTCTAAGAAGGCTTACAAACATCTTCTTGAGTTGGGCATCCCACATACCAGTGACAAATGGGTGAAATACAATACCTACCGAAATCATTCAATCCATGCCACTATACTCAAAACTAGCCTTGCTGAAGACTAACCACTTCTAGGTATTCTCTTTTAAAAAAAAATTATTGTTGAGAGTATTACAAATGGCCTCCTTTTTCCCCTTGCTCTCCACCACCCAGGTCCCTCCTCAAGAAATAAATGATCACATTCAAGTCATGTTTATTTAGTCTTACTCTACTGTACTGTATGCTCCATAAGATCAAGGGACAGTCTGTGCTAACAGCATATTCTTTATTTAGTTCAGGATTTCACCTCATGATTAGTTAGTACTGGAATATTTTCTAAGAAAATACTAATTTAGGTGCATGTCCAAGGAGATTGCCCAGGATATAATTGTATAACATTACTGATATTAGTATATACATGGGAATCACTATTCATCAGAAATAATTATCTGGTTAAGTTGAGCTGCACATGAGTATGGTATCTAGTCTAGTTTTCAACTATTTGTTGCTCTCTTCCCTAATTATACAATGAACTGGCATTAAATTACATGATTGTGAAAAAAATTGCAGTGCCAACATTATTGCATGTTTATTTTCATCATATTTACCATGATTCGAATGATTGTCTGGTCTCACAAGAGTTTATAATCTAGTTGAGAAGAGGAGAACAGAATATGAGAGATAAAGACATTATATGCAATATCTCAATGCTCTATTATTTGCTTCCAAGTAAATATTGATAAAAAAGTTTCCCAAAGGTGTTAAGAGATTTGTCTCCATAAGGGCATCTCAAAACTTGGCTCCTCTGTGTTATGAAGACCAGCTGTGATATTAGTATAAAACACTTTATTAGTACTCTTGAAATCTCAATTATTTTAGTGTAGGTAAAATAACTGTGGGAGAAGATCAACCTAATAAGCCCTAAGTCAAACCATAGATCAACTTCTCTGGCTTTGTAATTTCCTATTCCTTTAATTCCTGTTCATTTAAATTTTGTTTCAAATTCTAACCTATTGTGTCTCCTTTGGTTCTTCAATTTTTATTAAATGTCTATTCAAATATCAGGAAGAAATTATTTCTTCTTTTTATTCCACTACCAAATTTATATAAATATTTGTTCCGATACGATGGTAGTGATAATTCCCTAAGTGGCCTCACCTGTAGTACCTCGTCTCCCTCCATCCTATGCTATACTCTATAAAACACTAATATTGTTACTGGGTGAGTGGGGGTCCATTTGCCTGCGTGCATCAAAGCCAACAAAGTAAGGGTTTATTAGCTGAAAGAATAGCACCAAGTGGAATCACAGATAAGTAAGCAAGTGTTCAAAGACCTGGCTCCCAGGTGGCTTCTAGGGGATGGGTTATATAGAAGACTAAGGCAGTTAGGGTTTTGGGGAGGGTCATGGTCTCTATTGATTGGTTGGTGCTGGAGTAGGGGGTAGTTGATCATTGCATCGGGCATCGTTTGCTCTGGTTTCCCATGGATGTGGTCGATGGGATCTTCTGGAGCTGAAACACAACTGAGGCCTAGATGTTATGTTTAGTTTTTTAAAATATTTTTTATTGATTTTAGAGAAAGAAGAAAGGAGAGGGAGAGAGAGATAGAAACATCTATGAGAGAGAAATAAAAACAACTATCGGCTGCCTCCTCTATGCCCCCTGCAGGGGATTGAGGCCAAAACCCGGGCATGTGTCCTGACGGGGAATCGAACTGGCAACCTCCTTGAGCATGGGTCAACACTCAATCACTGAGCCACATTGGGTAGACTAGATGTTATCTTTAATTTGATTATTTACAAAGTAGAATATAAATAGACCCAAGACTTTGTTCCTAAAATTGTTGGAATCTGACTAGAACCTCATTGTCTTGAGGGATTATTGCTTAAGGGTGTGGGTGTGCAAGGAGGGTGGTGGGTGAGTCTGGGTGCTGGATGAGGCCAGTTTGAATCAAAAGGAAAGAAGGAGAGAAGGTCATATTTAAAGAAACGAAGTTTCTGCTCAGTTACAATATGTCTAAATCATATTCCTGCTTCCATAACTATTTTATTCTAAAACCACAAATGGTTTCCCATTACTTAATGAAAAAATTAAAATAATTTATGCTGACTATGTAATACTATCATAATTATATATGGAAGCATATTACGCATAATACCATACCTGCATACCTTTTCTCCATCTTCAATGCACTTCTACCACTGTCCAGAGTTAGACTAAACTTTCACAAATTAATTGTGCACAGGTCTCCACAGGACTGCTCTCACTTCAAACACCTGCTATGAGCTGGGGTGTACCCAGGCCACCGAAATATCCGACAACTGGCTACAAATTTGGAGGTTCCCACTTTAGTAGGGAGTTAGACAAGCAGGAGCAGAGTAGGAACAACAGGCAGGCACTGAAGGTCACCAGGGCATAAAACCCCAGGTACCTAGCAAAGGGGAAAACTCTTATTGGTTTGCTCTTGTGTTGAATTAAATAAAACATATGTGAAATCTGCTTTTTCTCAATTAGTGAAATAATGTAAAGTATTTTTTTATATTCCCTAATTTTGTCCTTTCTGATAAATATAATAAAAACATGAACTTATTACTTTTATGTTTTTAACTAAAGATTGGTACCTGTAGGATCATATGTATATTTTTTAAGCTTTCTGAGCCAATTTTCTTACATATAAGCATATGATAAATTCTTCTACAAAGTTTTAGTGTAATTGTAAAATGTGATCCTGTATATAAAAAACACCTAGTGAGTTGCAAATATTTTATTACATAATCAAAATATCTTAGTTATCCTCAACTCAATGTCTTCAGCATGAAAGGTATTGAATTTTCTTTCTAACATTCTAACAGATCATTGTCATGTCAACACAGATTTTAAGAAATTGTAATCTTGAATACACATAGATAATTAATTTAATTATCATCTTGTTATCTTTCTGCAGATCTAAGTACCATTACTCACAGACCCAAGTGCCACTCATACATAAAAAGAAGCTCACTTAGATGAATCATTACCCTAGGACTGAAAATAAAATATCTTCACATAGAAAAATGTTTGCATTCAGACAAGCTGTGTGCAGCAGCTAATGGGGGTAGAATTCAGAGGAAAAGATGTGGGTTTAAAAATATCTTTCTATAAAAAAGGAAGAAGAGAGAGAATAGAAAAATTCTCTCATGAATCAGTATGAATTACAATTTTGGCCTGAAAGTGAGAAGTGCTGTGGAAATCAGTGAATAACAAAGGTCCCTGATTAATGGTGTCCATGTGGCTTTTGCAGACACATCTGACATTTTTCTGTGTAGAGCATTCAATTTGAAAGCAGATTGGAACCAGAACCTATATAGTTGTGTAGTTCTTTTACTTTCTTGTTTTTATTCAGTGGCAGAGATGAATTTAAGAAAGCCTGTATGAAATAGAGAAGCACAAAGTAAAATCTCTAAGTCATTTTCAAGAGCAGTGTCAAAAACTCAGCTGCAGAACAGACAAGAAAAATAGACACAGGATTCATTTTTTTAAAACCCTGAATTTTTGTATGAATATTTATTTTGACATTTTACATCTCAAGAATTTGTCTGGAGAAAATTAAGGGAGCAATATTATTTATTCTGTCATTTCAATCACAATAAAATGGTTCTCACAGTGATAATTTTACCAAGAAAATCATTTGTAAATGTTTGGTATACAAGGAGAAAAATCCTAGCTTTCAAGTAGGAATAATTGGTAGTTTGTATCTAGTCTCACTGGTATTTATGATTTAAAGCCTTGTCTAATATTCAACTTTTCAAAAAACTAAAATAAAAAAGCCCAATGTAATAATGTCATATTGATTCAATCCAAACCATTTTTCCTATTACCATTTATTTATTAGAAATCTGAGGTCTGCATCAGGTTTTAGTAGGCAGATATTGTTACATTGCAGGGACACTCTGTCAATTAGTACTCCTCTGTGCCTTTCTAATAATATCTGCAGAGAAATAAAATTAGAAACAAGATAGAAACATATATTCCCACAGTGCTCTGGAAACATTTACTTTTGTAAGGAAAATTTTCAAATTTCATGCTTCATTTTTGTTGATTTTTTTAAATAAAAGTCTTAGGCATTAATCAATTTTAATATAATTATTTAAATAGTATATATAGACATTTTCTAAATTAAAAAGCACTGTAACTCTCCTCACACATATCTTATATCCTTAAGATATACTTGTTTTAAATGTTAAAGCATTATAAAAATATATGGAAATTTGGTGATTGATATAAGAAAAAATGGCAATTGAGAATTTTCATATATTTGTATTATTTGAAAAATTAGTAATATATAGAAAATAAAAATGGTCAAGTGTTTTGATTTGAATAATATATGTAAGTTTAAAATATTTGAAAATCTAACACATCTTTTTATCTGTTTATTCTCTTTAAACCTTTGTAATCTGAAGTCAATCATATATCTTGAATTTTCCTAAGTGTCAATTTATTTATCATCAAGTCTAGAAAACATATTATTTATTTTCTGAGGGTGATAGGATCTTGGATATTTAAAAAAGTAATAAAGTATCCTTGAGTAGTTAGGTTCACATGTTCTGAAGTTTAGCACAAGAGGGTGTACACAATTCCCAAGAATAACAGTGAAATTTTGCAGCCATGATTTGGTTTATTAGGTTTGTGGTGTTATACGTGTTTGTGAAAAATGTGGGATAGGGGGTTGAGGAGAGAGGTGAAAGCCTTAGGGAATGTGTATAGTTTGAAAAAGTCTGTGAAGCCATTTCGATAATTTTCCCATTTTTCTTCAAACAGGACTGAGAACTACATAGTTCAGTTAATTTTTCAGGGCCTTTATTTTGAAGCTTAGCGTATCAATCCTCTCTGTTTTATTTATAATTTATATCTATGTTTTGTAAGAGAATAAAAATCACATAGTGAGACTGCATTCAAGCCTGGAATCCTACCTCGTGGGTTTGCAGTGGGAAACATTGGAAGGCTCTTGTTCTGGCGACTTGTTCTCTGCCTGGTGATTGTTGTGTCAGGAAGATACATGGCTTCCTTCCTTTGTCTTTACTGTGGCTCAGAGGTTCAGATGTGGCTGGAGGTGAAAATGGAGAGAACTGACCATTTTGAGAGTTGACAGTTCTGAAGCTGTACATAAATGTACTTTACTAGCAGAATTATAAAGCAACTTGGAGTCACAGCATTGCATTTGTCTTATGTTAAAGTTAGGGCAATAATTTTAACTCTGAATTTTTCCTGAGACTCTTTGCCACTAGAAACAGAGCTCCTTTTTCAGGTTGAGTAGGTGAATTTCCATTTGCCTGAAGAAACTATAATGACTAATCATGAGGGAGTTCCGTCACAAAAGATGCCAGTCTTCCTTAAACTGCCCTCACCATCTCTCCTTAACCTATAATCATCCTAAAAAAGCTATCCACACTTCTCTCCAAGAGCTACTCAGCACTGATTTTCAGTTATGTTCTTTCCAAGTCCCTGACCACATGCACTGCTTTAAATTCTATCTACTGGGAGCATTTCTTTCCAACGTTGTCTGTAATACAAACCCTGAGTGGGGTTGTAATGCTGCTGCTATTTGCTTTTGGGTAATGCCAGCATATTGTGCAGAACCCTCAGTTAATTAACCCAATTTTTTATTCCTCAAATAGTGGTTCATAATGAGCACCTCAGGAGACCATAGATGTAGACTAAGATACATCAATATTTTAGGAGAAGCAGACATATGAATTGGAGTCCCTTGGTAATGCAAATTATGCATGCCTTCTGGAACTGCTCAAACCAGATCTTGTGTATATCATTTTACTCAGTGACAGTGATACTTTGTCTACCCAACTTTATGGCCTGCTGTGCCAGATTATACCAAATTCATGATTTGTAGCTCAGGTTACATAAAATCTTGATGTTCAGTGACCAAGCATTTAGAGCTAGCTAGGGTTAAAAAATATTTTCAGAAAGAGAGTAGTTATCTGCAAAGGGTAGAATCACTTTACTCAAAAATTCTAAAGGTCTGTACCATTATTTACTTACATCAACTGCCAAAAGTTCCAAACGGCCTTGCTGACTCATCATTGGACTTGCTGAGTCATGTGGCTCAAGTAGTTGGCATGGCAATCATGAATTATTGTAGTCTTCTCTTTATTTCACTTAAAAAATATATATTTTCGCCCGGCCGGGCATGGCTCAGTGGTTAAGCATCGACCTAGGATCCAGGTGATTGGGGTTCGATTCCCGGTCAGGGCACACGCCCGGGTTGTGGGCTGCAGCCAATCAGTGACTCTCATCATTGATGTTTCTGTCTCTCCCTCTCCATCTCCTTTCCTCACTCTGAAATCAATAATGATATATTTAAATACATATATACATATATGTATATATATGTATATATATATTTTTTTCTATGTCATTAAATTAAGATAAAAAAATGGAGAATTTTACTTCCTGGGTTGATTATTCTTGAAAATCAAGGTGGAATGGGTTGTTTCTATATAATGGAGAGGAAGTTATGTGTTCAAAACTCAGGAGATCCTTTGGAAATCTGTTTAGTATTTTCATATTGATGTGAATGTTAAATGGAGACAAACGACCCAATATATGCAAAACTAAAAATGTCCCAGTATCTTCAGTAAGGAAGGTATGTTCATCTTGATTCTCCTGAGAAACAGAACCAGTAGGATATAGGTTATATAAATCCTATATATTATATATATAAACTTATTATAAGGAATTGGCTCATGGGATTATAAAGTTGAGAAGTCCTATGATCTGCCATCTGTAAGCCAAAGACCCACGAAAGCTATCTTTTTGGATGTGATAAATGAGTTGATGGCCTTGATTATAGTGATGGTTTCATGAGTATATATTTATCTCTAAGCACATCAAGTTGTATGCATTAAATATACATCAAATATGTACAGCTTTTTATATTCCAATTATATTTCAATATAATGATTAAAAAATAAATTCCAGACCCATTTTAAAGACCTGAGAACCAGGAGCACCAGTGATATAAGTCCAGTATCAGAGCAGGAGAAGACTGATGTCAGCTCAGGTTGTCAGGAAGAGAGTAAGAGTTCAACCTTCCTGCCTCCTTTTGTTCTATTTATGTCCTCAATGGGTTGAATAATGCCCAGCCACATGGAGGGCATTCTACTTTACTTAGTCCACCAATTCAAATGCTAATCTCTTTCAAAAACGTCCGCTCAGACACATCCCTTGGCTTAATCAAGTAGACACATAATATTCACCCCCACAGAAGGTTTGCGTTATCCCAGCAGTGAAGGGACCGCAACAAACTGAGGGACTAGCTGAAGGAAAATGAGATCTGAAGTAGAGAATAGAAGATACAAGTTATAAACCAAGGCTGTGGCCATTTGTAGAAGGCAGAATTCTAAGGCGGCCACATGATCTCACTCCCTGCTGTCCCCTTTGAGCATGGGAAAGACTGTGAATATGATGGATTTCAGTTCTGTGATTAGATTACATTAAATGACAAAGATAGAGGGATTTTCAGATTTAATTAAGGTTTTATTCAGTTGTGTTTCCGTTAATTTAAAGGAATATTATACCGAATGTTTCTGAATCAATCAGAGAAAGTTCTTAAAAGGGTGATTGAGTTCCTCTTTGAGAGAAATACTTCTGGCATTGAAGAAGTCAGGTGTTACTTTGTTCACAGGTCAAGTTGGTAAGACATGTGGGTGGCATCTAAGAATAATCTCCAGTCCAACAGCCAACGAGAAGGTGGAGACCTCATTCTTACAATCGACGTAATAATACTGCCAGCATCCACATAGATTTGGAATAAAACCCCAGAGCTCCAGAAAGAAGTCCTGCATATTGAGGTTAGCCTTTCGAGACCCTGAACAAATAATCCAGTTACATTGTGCCCAATATCTGAATGACAGGATTGTGAAATAATAAATGGGTCTTGTTCTAATCCCCTAAATTTGTGGTAATTTGTTTTGCAGGATTGGAAATTAATACACAATATGACCCATTATGGAAGTGAAGGCAGTGTTTGCATGTATTCCTTGTATTTATGTCACTTTATTTGTATTTTTGCATATATCATCCCCACCCACTCCTCATATAGCATATGTTAATATTATCTCTATTAAGTTGCCAGATAGCAAAAACAATACATCAGTTTGAGGATGAATAACATTACCTAATAGCGGTTATAGTGACATGTAGGTCAGCATATATTCTCTTTGAGGAGAGTATTAACATGTATTTACTTGTACAAGCATAATAAAATCCTGCTAAGTGGAGAAAGGTTTTATATTCCTTCATATGGAACTTAAATTTGACTGCTAAATAAGGTGTGTACGAATGACAAATTGAAATGGTATAGTAGTGGATGTTGCTAATCAACATGGTTGGATCTGAGAACAGCAAATTACCTCCAGTCCCCTTCCCACTAAGGCTTTGGGATAGAGTTGGCCACCTGAGGAACTTCAGTAATATGTAGAAGATAGAAGTGAGGAGGAGTCACTACTCTCAAAAGGTTATAATGATAAAGGAAGTAGGTGGACAATCATAGATTGTCCCAGCTTATTCTTTCTTCTCTGCTCATCATCTAGGTTATCCTCTCAACTCTTTTCCCTGCTGATAAACAGCATCCGGAGGACCACTTTTAGGTGCCTGAGTGAAGATCACGGATGTTTTAACTTTATAGAGGTAACTATTCTAGACTTTGCTGAGCTCCCACTTCAGTCTCACTTGGGTGATGTGACATGCTTTGCTTGTTAGACTTTCCTTACAAGCTCTGAGTTGATTTCCTGTGGGCTAGTTTGTCACCCTTTCTCTGATGCTAACATCCCTTCCATACCTTCCCATCTCCAGCAACTTCCATATTTGTGTAGGTCTAATTACTATAAGAAATCTCTTATTCCCATAACAATCATAGGAGCTTAGCTTCTCTGACAGAACCTTGACTGACTCAGAGTGTCATTAGAAGGGGCTTACTTAAGTATTTTCACTCTCATAATGAAGAAAACAATGGAATTTCAAATTAACCAGTTGTAGGAGTTCAGCAAAGGTCTGAAAGAGATAATATTCTATTTTAAATAGCTCTGCCCTGTATACTATAAATACGCAAATCCATTGCTCTAATCCTTCAGTAAAGTGTTGCCTCCCTTGTGTCTGTGGTCATTTAAGAGAATAAAAGAATTGCAGTGTTAGCTGGCAGTGATATATGCACAAAAGAAAAAATATATACAAGAGAGAAAATAAATACAGAAAATGCTGCAGTAATGTTAGTCTCAATCCAGAAGGTACAAGGAGAAACATTAGCAACATGCTGCTCTTCGAAGGTCTGCCGCAAACATTTCATGATAGCCTTACTATATTGTATTCTGTATTAGTTATTTGTGAATCTCCTGTATCTTTCTAACTAACTTATTAGCTTTGATATGCCTCAAAGAATCTGCCATACATATCTTTCTTTTGGTTCACTGTCTGCTCACCCTTCTGACTCACACCGAGCATCAAAGGCCGTGTCGTGCACAGAGTAACTCTAATGAACACGTACAGCTTTTGTCTGGGAACATACTTCTGTAGATATCTACTCTCTCCTCTTCCATAAGGTCCTTTTGGGATGATCAATCACTTGACTCCCCTTTTCTTGTTATTCAGCTTATATGTGTGCGTGTGTGTGTCTATATGCGTGTGTTGGTATGTGTCTGTGTGTGAGAGAGAGAGAGAGAGAGAGATGGGTGGTGCTATAACATAATTTGGGACATTTTGCCTGAAGGTTGTCTACCCTCAACTTTCATGTTAGCATAGGTAGTTAGGTAGTTATTAATAAAGGAAGGGAGCAAATTGAATCAGACATTAAGCCTAATAAACTAGGGAGCTGAATCGGATATTAAGCCTGACTTGCTAGGAAGCTGTAACATTTCATGGGTTCCCCAGGGGCCTGCTGCATTGTCCCCTGAAGAGACTTAATCCCTGTGTAATCTCCAAGTGAGCAGGAAGAATCACTTTCCAATCTCCCCTGGGAGGCAACTGGCCCAGTATATAGGATTATGGGGGTCAGGAATAAAACAGTGGGGGGAATTCCTTTGCTAGGGATATGTGCAGTAGAAACCAAGACAGTGCAGGGGGAGGTAAGCACACACACTGTAGAAACCAGATCAAGAAGCAGAACTTGGGTGCATGTACTGTAGGAGCCGAGTGGTGACATAAGGGGTGGAGTCTGGCCTGGGGAAATTTGGGGAAAGAATCAGATTGAATAAGGGTGCAGAACCCTGGAAGATCTAGGAAAAGGATTGGTTAGGGGGAGGGCCTAGCACAAGCCTGGGAAAACCCAGGAAGTAGGTTTGGTAGTTTAAAAGAAAGCCAACTCGTGCAGAAGACCAAGAAAATATATGGAGGATTATCAGGGATCTCGGAGCAGTTGCTACAAGAGTCTGCAAGACCTCAATATTCCCAAGGGTGTATTATTTCCCTCCACCCCAATAAATCTTGCCACTGTGCTTAAACTTCTCCCAGGCATGTGCCCTTTGAAATTCCTTTCTTGAGACACTGAAGAACCCATTTTTACCGACAACGTTCAAACCTAGGTGAGTCAATAAATTATCTTTTGTTTAAACAGTTTATTTATATTTTCTAACTTACCCTCAAGTTCTGTCCAAAATACAGAGTGTTATTAGAAGTGGGAGGTTAAAAGTGATGAATCTTAAAATGCAGAATTAACTAAATGAATTTGAGTTGACAAGTTTGCAGTATTTATTTGTGAAACATTATATCAGAATTTAGACTACGCATCTATAGAACATAAAGGTTTAGATGGTTTGTTGAAAAATTAGTCTTGGACTCTTTCATACCTGTTTTTACTTGCAATTAAATGTTTCAAAGGAATTTTAGGCTTCTTTTAGACTAAGCAATTCTAAAGAAGAGAAGGAAGCAGTGTGATTCTGCTTTTGAAAATTGGCACACAATTATGCCTACAATCAAAGATATAAAATTGCAGAATTTAATTTTTTAAAATACTCATATTCTCACAGAAATTAGTCTGTATTTTGGGTAAAATTCAATGTGAAGGAGGGAAGCAGAGAGAAACAAAACTGGGACACAGGATGAACAAAACAAATGTTAATTTAATTCTCAAACTGGATTACATTATTGAAGTAGGGGAAATATGAGTTCTGTCTTACTATTTTAGCCCATGGCAAGATAGAATCTGTTAAGCTAAGGGTTTGGACATGTACAGCACATAAAGACTTGTTTCTAAGGGACAGAAATCTCATCATCAGTATCCAAATTCAAGATTTGTGACTCCACTCAATCTCTGACTTTGGTTACAGCCTCTGAAATAAGCAAAAACAAAGCTGGCCACAGGCTTTCTGTGGTTTTCCAGAGATGTATTACCAGAGGAAGGCTTGTAAATGGGTGATTATTAATGTTCAGTCCTTAAAGCCTCTTCCAAGCCTCCTTAATAGCACAGTTAGGCAGGAGACAAAAGACTCTGAATACCTCCCTGAAGAAAAATCCAGCCCTCTGCTTATCTCAGATTAGTTCATGGAGCACCATAAGTAAAAAGATTTCTCCATTATCCAGACCAAGAAATCTAATAGGAGGATTTTCACTACTTAGAAAGAAAATTCTTATTGAACTTGACCCCCAAAATATGGTGTGTGCTAAAACTTTTAAATGCCTTATGTTACTTTTTTTCTCCCCTGTTGTTCTTCACCACTGCATATTGAACAGGGATCATGGTTAAATTCTTTATTTAATCACAGATTGCAGAATATTGAAAAGGGATCACCACAGAATTATAGGTGCCTCTTGGACTCACTGTGTTATCACTACTTATAGTCTTGGAATGAGCTAACTAGTGAATAACTTGATTAGATTCTGTTGTGTAGATGACAAGATAGCTTCTAGTTTATAGAGGACAGTCATATTGTGGTAACAAGAATATGTTAGAATAAGTGTATATGTGAGTGGTGAACAAAACAGGGAGTTGGTATTTTGCACTTTGAGCTCTATTACAGCTATCTTATCTATATGTGATGACTGAAGTTAGGCCAGACTATGCCGAGCTTCTGTATGGACAAAGAAAGGCTCCTTGTTATAGTAGTTAAGCTTCTGAATACAGCTCTATCTGAAGGGAGATCCTTTCTTGGAAAATTCTGAGTGATAAGCCAATACATTTTACTTGTTAAAAATACTTTTCATTATCATGGTTAAATATAATTTTGTGTAGATAAATTGCAAACATTCTTAAGAGATTAGAACAGTATGGATATGACCATATATACTGGCTCAGAGACAAGGAATCCAGTCAGATACTTTATGATGCAATAGCTGGATATGACCTTGGGAGGTCTACTTTGGGAAAGGACCGAGGACACTTTTTGCTTACTGAATAGTCAGTCAGAAGCAATTGCTGTAGTCAGAAAGATGAATTACAACTGTTGGCCTGTCCTTAGCTCATGCTCATCCTAAGGGAGCTGAAGACTCATAATAAACGCATTTGCTTAGTGTCTGCTGAGTTTCTTACATGTGCACCTGAAAGTCTTGATGAATATAATATGAATATAACCAAATTTTTAAAATAGGTTTCTTACTATGAAGTGTACCTAATTCTACAAGAGCCCTTCACTATTGCTATACTTTCAACAAATGAATAAATTCTTTGAATTCTCAATGAAGTAGCTGAAGAAGAGATTTCTCATTTTAATAAAGAGTTTAAAAAGAAATGAGAATCACTTGCTGTGGAATGACCTAAAATTTAAGTGGAGAGCCGAGACCTAGGACATCAGAAGCAAGCATTAAGGTATGCTGGCGCCGTTTAAGAAAGGGGTGGGAACCGAAGCCTAGGAATGATGCCTATTAAGATTTTAACTGAGAGGAACATTTATCTTCCCTCAGTGATGTACAAAAATGTGCACTTATACTCATTAATTAATAAGTAGAGATTTATTTTTATATAATGAACAATTTTTTTTGCCTGTAGTCTTTCAGGAAATATGACTTGTCTGCCTATTTATTACTTAAACATTTTTCAGATTAATATAGAAAATAATTTTGATATTTTATTTATTTATAGTAAGTTATTGGATTTAGTTTACCAGTTATCCATATTTTATATTTTATGCACACACACACACGTATAGTCAAGACAAAATCTCTGAAATTTTGTACCAACTGAGCTACTTACCCCCTACTACTAGTATTGCATAATATTAGCTGAGTTCTTACTATGTGTCAGGTAGTATACTTTATGTATTTCAAAGTTTATGATCTTAAAAATCCTAGGGGTTGGGTATTTTTTCTATTCCTACTAGATGCATAAGACTGAGGCCTAAACAGAGTAAACAATGTTGAGAGAAAATTCTTCATCAGACTCTAACTTTTTTTCCAAAGCTGTGAGAAGACTTTGTTTCAGATTCTATTTGCCTTAAAAGAGACAGCGTCTCCCACTGGAGCAGGGGGCAGCTGTATTTCCTCTCTAGTATAATAAACGTAATGTCTCCCTCTGGGGAAGGCTTGGGCAGGTTTGATTACAGCTCATTATAAAAGAGTGGAGGTTTCTAAACTTTGCCTTTCTTGTCTCAAATGCCTGTCTACTGGGTGTGCTGAAGGAATCTAGGCCCACTTGTGTCTCCACCAGGGGACTGAGAGGCATGGGAAGGGGAGAGAGGCATAAAAAATGGTGTTTCCATGAGGCTCATGGAAAAGACATAAAGGCTTTTGTCTTTGACCAGGAATCTTGTGTCTTCTGCTAGTGTTGTGGAACAGTGACATGGCAGGCTGACTTGCTGGTTTGAAAGGTAAGACCCTTCATAATTCTTGTCAGGCAACATGCTTAAGACTACCCAGCTGGAGTCAGCCAGAGAACCAGATTTTACAGTCAGAGTAACTGTCACTGGATCCCTTTTTATTTACTAACTGCATTGCACTGGCTCCTATACCAGTCACAGAGTATTAGTATAGAAATATATTAGTTTATTAAGGTTAAATAGTATTAAACAATTATATTAGGACAATATTATTTTTACTTTTACTTATAATTCTACCTCAAACAAAAAGAGAAATATCCTTCAGAGGATACGGAACAAAGGCACAGTTTTAAAAAAGCAATTTATTTCTATAATAACATTTTGAGAATGCACCTATTGATTTGGTGGTTAATGTCATAAAGTTTAAAAAGGGGAGAGTCCAAAAGCGTTTTTGAGATGTAGAATAAGTTGGCTGATTTAGTTAATAATGAGTTTACTAAGAAAAGGGAATGGTATCCCTTAGAGGTGAGAAGTTATAAATGGAATACTTAGGAAGATTTACCTGACTAGTACTAGCAGGGAGAGGGTAAAAGATGCACATTTAATAGGTACTTTGTTTTACTAACCTGTCATTTGCAGGTTTTTACTGCATTCTGAAAGCATCTAACTATTTAATAAACTACAAGTAAGCACTTAGCCTAGAGTACCACCAAACAAGCTCAGATCACAACATGTACCATGTTTTAATATGTGACTGCGTGCAATATGCCTTTGCCCAATTACAATTTCAGTGACTAATTCCATAGTCAACACTAAGGTCATTTTATGTAAGTACCTGAGTGTGAAGAACATTTTATAAAAATTGGCCTAATAATAACAATATCTAAATTATCGCCTACACTTTATGAAGGAAAATTGAGGCCTTAAGATCCTGTCTAAACTAGTCAAGGGCAAACAGTGTATAAATAAGAGTCTGGTTTGAACTTAAATCTTATCTTCCACAGATAATAGAAGACTCCTTTATTCTATTAAAAGGATTACCAGAAAGCACATTGCATTTAACTCCCAAAGAACTATAGTTAACTGACATAATGCATTTGAGTAACCACTCTGTGAATAGTGCTGGATACAGGGGACAACTTGGAATTAACATAGTTTCTGTCCTTGTCAAGCACACAGTATACCGTGAAAGTAAAGACAAAACATAAACAAGTGATAACAAAATAACAAAAGCTAATAACAAAAAACAAAACACATGGTCCTCTAATGGAAACTATAACGTGGGGATGGATAGTGGAGTGTGGTTAGTCAGGCATGAGCACACTGAGGAGATAATATGTAGGCAGAGATATGTAGGAAGGTAATGAGCTATCTTTGTGAAGGGGCCTCTGTAAAAGAATTCCAGTTAATGGGGTAGCCCATCTAATATGTTGATGAGATATGCTATTGAAGGATTTGAGGGGCTGAGCAGTAGCCAAATTAGCTGGAGAACAGAGATTAAGGTAGAGAGACTACAGAGCAGCTGAGGAGTAGAACAGTAAGATCATGAAGATACTCTCAGTTCCCATAAAATACGTTCATTATCTTGTAGGCGAAAAACTTGAAGCAGGGAGAGATGGGATCCTATATTAATTGAAAAATTGTCCTGGTTGCAATGTCTAGAAGGAATTTGGTAAATTGGTAATGAGATGTAAAAACACAATTTAAGAAGCTATTGTGGTTATTGATGTAAAATCATATGGTTAGTGACAATGAATTAAAGAAAAAAGGTCAAAGAAATCTTGGATTGGAAAGAGATTTCAAGAGGCTGAAACAAAAGAGGTGGGGACAGACATTGATGGTAGATTTCAACTGAGCGATAAAGAGGTAGAAAAATAAAGCAAAGATGCTCCACCCCTGCTTCCTGGTATGAATCACTGACTGAGCACATTGTTAATATAGTTCTTGAATTGCTATCATTGAGGTTTATTTGCTGCTATCTTTTTAAAACAATATTTTATTGTTTTTACTTAATTATTATTATGTAATCCAAACATAAATGTTACAAAGAAAAATCTTTCACCTACTCTGAAACACTCTCTTCCCTTATGATATGCATAAATTATAATAAGGATGATATTTCAAGGCATAATAACCTAGAAGTAAATAAAAATCCACAAGGAAAAGTTACTAACATCAGAATGGTAAACTATGAAAGCAATATCACTTAAAGAGGATTCCTCAGAGAATTTTTAAAATTCTGCTACATATTGTTCACAAAAAGACATTTTCCAACTGCAGAAGAACTAAAAAACAAAATGATGAAATGTCATGTGTGTAAAGCAAATTCCAAACAGAAACACAGAGAATGAGCACAAACTCTGTAACCAGACTATCAGAAGTTAAAGTATAGTCTGTTTCTTATTAACTGTTTAACTTCGCTCAAGTTACTGAAAAATGGGGACTAGGAAAGTACTAATTCAGAGATAAGTTTATATATATTAACATATATGCATGAGTTATTTGTATATATGCATGTATATTGGCCTTTATTATTTATATTTTACAAAATAATCTTTCATTCAAAAGAGCTTTTAGAGATAAGACAAGATTCCATGTCGCAATAATATTGAATTTAGTAAGAAACAATTATATAATTTTAAACTTGTATACACCTAATAAGTGTTTAACAATAATATATAAAATAAATATTGATAGGTCTACAAATAAAATAGATTGATCCAACATCATGGAACGATATTTTAATGCATGTCTTGCAGTAATTGATAAATACAAAATAAAAAGTAAAATGATATATATATTTGAACAACACAAGATCAAGAATGATATAATTCTTGATTATTACAGCATATAACACACATTAGCTCAAAATAGAGGATATATATTCTCCAAATGCAGATGAGGTACATATGAAATATGAACATGTACTGAACACATGAGCATATAACTTGTGTTTCAACAAAACAAGTTAAAACAATGTTTATGATGAAAGCTTAAAGGAATCCTACATATCCTAGAAAAATTCTAACACATGTACTAAGCTACAAATATAAGTTACTGCAGTAACTGAAATATTTTATAATCTAGGTGTTTGCTTTGTATATATTTTGCCAACTGAAAATGTTTGTATGTACATATTATCTACAATCCTATTATGACATTATGTATATATACAAATAAAATGAGAAACATTTGATTCAGGTTTTAATATACAAAATGTAGTTTAAAAGTTGAAAGAATATGACATATATAACATCAGTAAGAATGGTGAAATGAGGTCCTCCAAAAATTGTCTCTGTCTCTGGTAAATTCTACCAAATGTTTACAGAGGAAATAACAACAATATTTCACAACTTTCCCTCAAAAAACAGAAGGCAGAGGAATTTATCACTCACTCTATAAAAGAAGTATTATCCTAATATCAAAATTAAAGATATCACAGGAAAAAAATTACAGCCAATATTCTTTATGAATATAGGTCTAAGAATATGCAATAATATGGTTGCAAATTTAATACAGAAACATACAAAAAGAATCATAAACCATGCCTAAATGTGATTTGTTTCAGCAAGGCTTGGTTAGTTTAATACACAAAAATCAATTAGTGTTGGAGAAGATTTCGAGATGATGGCAACGTAGAAAGTACCAGAAATCTCTATCTCCAACTAAACAACAACTTCACTGGCAGAATCTGTCTGATGTAACTATTTTGTAACTCTGGAGTCTACTGAAGGCTTAGAACTTTTAGGAGATGGCTTAGATGGTAAAGTGAGGTTAATTTTATCTCTTAACCCTGTAGGAGAGATCCATCATCCACCCCTCAGCCACATGGCATGCAGCTGTGCATGTGTTCCTGGAGTAGCTTGCACACAGATTATAGGGCCAGGATGAGCAAAAAAAAAAAAAAAATACACTATCCTCTAAATATCAGGTATCTGTATTCTGATTGTTGATTGCTGCTACTTCTGATCACAGAGGTGCAGACAAATAGGTAGGTGGCCATCGCTGTTGCACCTCCCCCATCGCTGAAAGCTCCTCCTCTTCCTCCAACTGAGATTCACTCCCAGGAGATTTAGAGGCAGGCACCCTTGCCCATCTAAACTTCATTTTTTTCTTTTCCTCCTTTTGGGAGCCAGATATTAAGAATGAGACATTCAAAAACAACTTCATACATGGGGAAAAGTAATTACAAATGACAAAGGAAAGGCTCATAAAAGACTTGAGATAAACTTAAATTTATACTTCAGGACAATCCTTGGCACAGACTGCAGTCATCAAAAAAAGCAAAATCTATTAAAAAATCTGCAAATCCTGGGAAAGGGGAAGAATCTGATTACTAAATTATTCTATTCAAATGACCAGTTTTCAACAACAAAAAAAACACTAGACATGAAATGAAACAGAAAAGTATAGGAAATAGATAAATCAAAGGAAATAAATAAATCAACAGAAACTGTTACTGAAGAAGTCTTGATGGCATATATACTAGACAAAGTCTTTAAAGCAACTGTCTTAAAGATCAAATAAATAAGGGAAGACCTGGAGAAAGTCAAGAAAATGGTATCTAGCAAAATGGAAACATCAGTAGAGACAGAAAACCTTAAAAGAAAGCAAAAAGAATTTCTGAAGCTGAAAGTATAATAATGGAAATAAAAATTCACTAGAAAGATTTAAAGGCAGATTTGAACAGGGTGAAGAAATAATCAGCAAACTTAAGAACAGGACAATGACAATTACTGAGTATAAGTAGCAGAAAGACTAAATATTGAAGAAAAGTGAGCAGAGCCTAAGGGTCTTGTGAGACACCATCAAATTCACCAACATAGACATCATGGATATCTAGAGGGAGAAGATAGGAAGTGATTTTTTTACTAAAAAGCTAAGAACCATATGATTTCACTTATATGTAAGATATAAAACTGAAACTCGTTGACACGGACACAGACAGCAGTGTGGTGGTTGCCAGAGGGAAGGGGGTGGAGGTGAAGGGGGTCTTAATATATGGTGATGGGAGAAGGTATGACTTTGGGTAGCGGGCACACAGAGCAATATACAGCTCTTGTAACATAGAAACCCACACCTGAAACCTATATTTTCATATTAACCGTTGTCACCCCAATAAATTTAATTAAAAAAAAGAAAGTGATTAGAGAGAATGTTAGAGTATGTAATGGCTGAAAACTTTCCAAATTTGATGAAAGACATGAATATAAACACCCAAGAAGCTAAACAAACCCCAACTAAGATTAACTCAAAGAGGCCCAGACTGTTCAAAAGCCAACCCAAAGAGAAAAGCTTGAAAACAGCAAGAGAGAAGTAATTTATAACATACAAGGGATCCTCAGTAGAATTATAAGCAGATTTCTCATTCAAAATTTTAGAGGCTAGAAGGCAGTGACTGATATTCAAAGTGTTAAAATACAACAACTGCCAACCAAGAATCCCATACCTGGCAAAACTGTTCTCCAAAAGTGCAGGGGTAATTAAGACATTCCCAGATAAACAAAAGCATAAGCTGTTCACTACCACTAGACCTGCCCTGAAAGAAATGTTCAAGGGAGTCCTGCAGGATGAAAGTAAAGGATTATAAAATAACTCAAAGCTCTATGAAGAAAGGAATGATTTCAATAAATGTAAATACACAGACAATTAATAAAGCTAGTATTGTTGTAACAATGGTTTGTTATTCATAATAGCTCAAAAATGAAAACAACCAGTATGTCCATCAACTGATGAATGAATGAACAAAAAAATAGTATACCCGCACAATAGAATATTATTCGGGCATACTATGAAAGCAAGTAGTGATGCATACTACACAGGGGTGAAACTTGAAACATTATGCTAAGTGAAAAAAGGCAGTCATAAAAAGTCATAGACTATGATTCCATTTATATGTAGTTTCAAGAATTGGCAAATACATAGAGACAGGATGTCATTGCTATGAGCTAGAGTTAGGGGTATAAGAAGTGACAGGTAATAGGTATACATTTGTTTGTGAGATGAAAATCTGCTGGAATTACATACTAGTTTGGTTTCACAGCCTTGTCTATACACTAAAAACTTCCCAGTTGTGTACTTCTTAACATGTTTATGTTATAGTATGTAAGTTATATTCCATTAAAAAAATGTATGAGAGAAAAAAAGTGATAGGCCAAGTAAAGTGATAAATATCCCAAGAACATAAAGTTACCAAACTTACAGCTTACCTCAGCACAATATCTCATGATTGTCAGATGTTTCAATGTGTTTTGAATATGTTTGATACTTAAACAGTTTTGAAAAGTGATCATGGAAATTAAATCATCTTCATTTTGCAAATAAGGAAACAGTCAGGGACGTAAAGTTGCTAGGCTAAGTCCACACAACTTGTGACTTAGATAAACTCAAGACCGACTCCTATTTTAAAGAGCCTTTGCTCTGTTATGCCAATTAGAAATGTTCTCCAATAAAACATCAAGTTTGATTTTGATCTTTTTAGCAACAAAGCATTAAAAACAAAAAATATATTTTGTATTTATTATTTTGGGGTAAAAGGATATATATTTTCATGTGCATAGAAATTCTCCTTGTTGCTAATATTTTATGAAAAATAGTTCTCATGTTTTTAGAAAAAGTATGCATAAAGATTCAATTCTTTGGTACCCAAGTTAGTAGAGGAAATCAGAGAGGGGGGATGCAAGTCAGGGTCTGTACATGTCAGTACTGTTACAAAAAATTATGTAAGTGGGATAGGATTCAACCACAGACAACAGTCAGGTCTGTGCCAATTTGCTTTTTTCTTCACTAAATGAGGCATTTGCCACTCAGTTTAAGAAAAAAATTATTATATTGGAGGAGACAACTCTTGTATAGCAAAATTGTGAAATTTTCAAGAAAAGCTAGGAGTACGCATTTTAATGTACAATCTCCAGGCTGGCAAATATTTTTTTACATTGGTCAGGCCAAACAAAACTTTTTTAAGAAATATGCTTAAATCTAACTTGTGACATCTGTTCTCAGATGATGGTTAATAAATGAATAACATTTCCTTCTTAGAAATATTTACAAACACTGGTTGCATAATTTCTAGCATTAACTTTCATTGCTAAAATGATAGCAACAATATATATGTTACATACTGGAAATAAAACATATAGATGATTTAAAATATAAACTATGATATTTGCAAACTGAATCTTAAAATCTATATAAAAATACATTATGACTAAGTTGGATTTTTCCCAGGTATGAATGATTCACATCAGCAGATGAAAGGAAAAATGTAATTATTGAAACAAAAACAAAATGATCTGCAAAAATACCAAAAATCATGTTAAAAAATAATCTTACCTTGAAATACTAGTGAATTTATTTACTAGGTTGAAGTGTACCTACAAATATCTACACTAAAAATCACACATATAGGGAAAACATTATTTTAAGTCAGGAATAAAACAATGGTGTCTACCAACTCAACTTCTATTCAACACTAAACTGGAGGACCTAGGTAAAGCAATAAGACAAAATATATATTTTTAAAAACAAAATAATAATTTAGGCATTTTAAAGAAAAATTTATTTCTCAGAGATTCTGTGGTCTTCTCAGAATAGAAAAGAATCTATAATAAAATTATTAAATCAAAAAGAGGTTAATGTTTGCTATATATATAATTAACATATTAACATGTTAATTAGAATTTTCTTTTATACTCTATCAACAGATATAATTTTAAAATTTTACATAGTTTAAAAGCTATGAAATTCTTACAACAAATATAATTTAAAATATTTATAAAGTGATTCCAAATTAAGTGGAGAGATACAGTGGAGTCATATTTAGAAAGATTCAGTTTCTCTAATGGTGTCTATTTTGCTTATATTAACTTATAAATTCAGTGAAATTTCATTCAAATACTAAAATTATTATTTGTGGCACAACTTTGCATTCTGTTTCTAGTTGTTGTTGTTTTTAATGGGAGATCAAAGAACTAATTACAAGAGGACCTATTATAAAGCAATGATGAGTAATGCCATGTAGTTTTGTAACAGAATATAGGCCAAGTAAGACCAATGGAACAAAATAGACAGCCCAGAAGACAACATATGACGAGTGAAACTTAATAGGACAGTGGTAGCCACATAAATCAGCGGAGAGAAGAGGGCTGTTCAGTGAACAGTGCTGGAGCAAATGATTTTCTATACTGGGAAAATTATATGTAATAAGTATGTAATATATATAATACATAGTATATATAGTATGTCATGAATATTATACGTATTATACATAGTGAATTTTCAATGGCTATATCGCCTTAAAAGTTGAAACATTAAGCTGACTTGATGTGAACCACAGTCTGCATTTCACTTCTGACATCAGCTCCTAATAGTTGCCCTTTCCACACTCTGCTCCAGCTGTTTTGACCTCCACAGTGTTTCTCAAACACATAGCAATGTCTCCTGCTTTAAGACCTTTGCACTCTCTCTTCCATCTCCCAGGATGCTTTTCCCCCACTTACCTGCAGGCCTGGTGTCTTTTTCTCTTTCAAACCTTTATCACATATCACCTTTTCAACAAGATCTAACAGGTCACCCTTTTTAAAATTGCAATTGTCCTCAACCCCCACTTTAGAAATGTGTTCTTCTACCCCAGATTAATTTATCCATGTAGAATTTATAACTTCCTAACATACTATGAAATAACTTATTTATGACGTGAACTTTGTAAGAATTTTAGGTCTGTCTCCCCTTATTAGTATATAAATTCCAAGAGAGCAAAGTCCTTTGTTTTCTTCGCTAATATACCCCCAAGCACCCGGAACTGTAACAAACATTAAGAGAAAGAAAAGTTTCCAGTTGAGTGAACATTTCTTAAACAGTCTATTTTTATGGCTTGTGTTTTTTTTCTCTTGTTTAATAAATTCTTATCATTCGCAACAGGAGGCAGGTATTCTTTCATATTTTTTTGAAAAGCTATACAGCTTTGCTTTTCAGATTTATGGGTTAAATTCCCTGGAATTCATTTTTATGTATAGTGAGTATGGCAATCATAATATTATTGCATTATTTCTTTATTCCACATACTATATTTAATACAGGGGTGTGAAAATGTAGGTTAAATTACTAGCCATCATTACCTAAAATATAAATCATAGGTAAGGATAGTAAAAAATAACAATAATAATAGATAAATAATACAAATAACTAATACAAGAATTAATAAATAAATCATAATACAAGAATAAACTCTGCGTTAGATGTACTCACAACCGTAAATCGTTTTGCCCCACCCTGTATTAAGTATTTGCCTAACTGGTCTTCAGAGCTTGCTGTTGCATCCATCATATATGGAGTTTTCTTTCATGCTGTTACTACACTCCCTATTCTCATTTCTAAAAATCACAGCTGTTAACTATTTTATTGTCTTACTCCATGAATGAGGTTTCTCTCACATTCGTAATTAGTGAGAAACCAAAGATCTTTACTGCTAGTTTCAGCAAGTCTGATCCTTGAATTCAGTCTGCACTAGGCCTTCAGATAACATATTCTTCCTGCTCCATCTCCGCTAGATATGTATTAAAATGCCCCTCTCCCAAAACACATAGCGTGCTGTCTCATGCATCTAGTTTTTCTCAATTCTAATCTTTCTTTGAGTGAATATTTACTAATTAAACCATACACTATTTTTCCAAGAACACTGGAATTCATTTATCTCATATAAAATCACCATCTTTTTCTGACTCATGTATTATTGAAATGTCTGCGTCTCTGCATAACCTAGTACGCAGAAACCTAATAAGCATTTTGCTAAACAACCATGTGAATGAATGAAAGATGCCTAGGATTTATGTGATTGCTGTTGACCTTTTACAATACTAGTTTATTAAAATAAAATTTACATTTCAAAATCTTGGTGCCTCTGACCATGGAACACTTACTTCCACATCTATTTTGTTGTGAGTGGGGTTCTAGGGATAGATCTTTCTTCCACAAAATAATAGAAAGGTCAAATGGAATGTTTCATTATGTTAGCTGTCATCTCATCCAAGAATCTAAAAATAGTATGTTAATAGATTTATCTAGTGCACCCCTTGGGGTGATTTGATTTTAACAGAAGGATATGGCATATATAAACTATACTAGAAATTTCCCTAGAGAGACTTTAAAACTGACCTTTTATGAAAATAATTTAAAATTCTACATTATTATCTTATTGGTACACCTCCATATAATTCCCAAATAATGTGAATGTATATTCATAGGCTTAATAATAATGGTTATGGCAGAAGACATATGTGAATCAAGGTAATTAATTAAAAATATGAAATTTACCAATAAAATTCAATGTTCCAAAACTGTTCATATCAATGGTCGCTGCATTGGGACAACTGGACAGCCACTTCATGTGACTATTTTGAATAGATCCACTGTATATAGATGACAAATTCTTGTACAGATTTTAAAGGTCATCTTACTAATTTATAGTTAAAGTTTTGATATTTCATTTTTGTCCAAGGGATTTTACCATCTCTTTCCATCCAAGATGATAATGTTATAATTTGGACCCAAGTGCCCCTACCACCCAAGTTCACGAGTAAGCAAAAGATAGCTGCCACTGTGAGTTAAATATATTGTGTATCTTTCCAGGAGGGGATTCTGGAAAAGCATGTTGAATAAACACAAGGTCAGCAAAACACTTCTGAGGTTCACAGTTCATTGGAGAAATTAGCAGAAGGGCTGGCTGCAGCTGGAACTTATGCTAATCACCGTGGCACCAGTTGCAGTTTCTGCCAAGAGGTAGCTCAGGGTGGCCGTTATTAAAAATGCATCAGCCTCAAGTAGTCACCTTCGAGCTCTTAGATTCAAAAGGCCATGCCAGCAACTCAGAGGAGTCTGAAGTCAAGGGTAATGAGGTAAGTCAACTGGGAAGGGGTGCTTGATGAGGGTCTTGCCTCCCACATGGGCAATAGGGGACAGCCTACTTTGGTTTTATTACTCACATTCATAGAATTCGCATATTTGAGCTGGCTACGCCTTTCCTGGTAAAGTTAAAAGTTCTACATTTCTAACAAGATTGATGATTTTCCTGCAAGATAAGGCCACACAGGAAGCACAAAATGTCCTGGTAAATGATCTATAAAACACCCATGATATGATACTGTACTTTTTACTTTACATTATATATTGATACAATTGCCCAATCAGGGCTTCACGCATATCCCAACTTTTATATAAAAATAATTACCAAATACTGATTAGAGAACACTGTGCCTAGCATCAATTCAATATTTGATTAATGAATGGAAAAGGAACATGGTCTTTCCAATAGTGTTGCCTCCAAAGCATGTGAAGCCACGACAAGCTTTCCTCAAAGGCATGTGCTGACATAAACAGTGAAGCTACTAAAAAATTACAAGTTATTTTTTTTTTAGACTAGATATTTTATTATTTATTTATTTATTCTTATAAGTTTCTTTATTGTTGAAAATATTACAGATGTCCCCTTTTTATCCCCATTGAATTGATTCCCCCCACCCTGCATCCATCCCACCCCCAGGCTTTCCCTGAACCAAGTGATTACTTCTGAATGAACAGTGTTTCCATCTTTCCTGAAAGTTTTCTTTTGCTCTTGGTAGACCTTGGGCTTTTAAAGGCAGTACCTGTAGTTCCTTTCTTTCTTTTTTTTAAAAATATATCTTTATTGAGCTCAGAGAGAGGGAGATAGAAACATCAATGATGAGAGAGTCATTGCTCGGCTGCCTCCTGCACGCCCCCGACTGGGGATCGAGCCCGCAACCCGGGCATGTGCCCTGACCGGGAATCGAACCTCAATTGACGCTCAACCGCTGAGCCATGCCCGGCCGGGCAGTACCAGCCATTCTTAAATCAAAAATATAAAGAATAATTTTGTTGAGATTTAGTTTTTCATTTTTACCACCTGACAAAATTTTGTCCCAGATGAGGGGTCTTGGCTTAGGTGCTGAAGATCATCCTGGGGTGTGTGCCCAGCAGCTCTGAGAGCCCAGGCGGTACATGCAGTGCCTCAGGAAGGACTAGACCATCAGTGACCTCTTAAGGTGTCAACTAAGCACTAAAGATCTAGCTGTAAACGGGCTGCACAGATCACTGCTCCTCATTCGCATTGCAGGGAAAAGAAAGTTCATGGAATTACACTCCCACAAAATTACTGTTGCCTGTAAGTGTACTTTGGTGATGTTTGTCCCCATTTCCATAGCATATGTAAATTTTGCTCTAAATTTACCTAGATAGGCATGGCTAAGATGAAAAGGAAACTGTGAGTTAGCACTCTAGGAACCACTCCTTAAAATGGCTCTTGCCAGCAGCTAGGTCAATTGTCATGAAGATTAAAATTGAAACTGCAGAAATTCCAGAGAACTGTGTCACTTTTCAGATGCGTGCAGATGGGTAGCTTATTTATGTTCAAGGATAAAGAGGATTTTATAAGATATTTTTGGCCAGAAAAATAAAAGGCTTAGGTAAGTATGTCAGGGTCTTCGTTCTGGAAAATTATTTTTTTAAAACAGAAGGTTGTTCTTATAACATTATGTTTTTCGGTGGTGTGAGCTTTTTCACTGACTGTTATGGGCATTATTCTAGCAGAATGAGAGGATGGGTTAGGTCACTGAGTTCAATCCAACTACATCCAAAAAGAATATGCCATGTGTGCAAAATAAACAGAGGACATTGTTGTAAATTGGGTTTTTCATCTCTTAAATCATGTGGATCTGTGTATTGTGCCTTGAAATATCTGAGTGTACAATTAAAATGGAATATATTTTAAATATATGTAGCATACACAGTTCTACGAAGCTTTTCATGATCCATTTAAATCTCATTTGCTATGATTTTAAGTATGCAAATTTAATGCAATACTTGTGATGCCAGTAGCATTATTGTAAATCAATCTTTCTGATCCTCAAATTGAGAAAATGTTAGGGAAAAAGAAAAATAGATAGGTGAAAAATTAAGAATTCTGGAAGATTTCAGTTTAATGCCTCGGGGTTTCAATTTACTTGTTGGATTTTTGTACTGCATTCATTGTCATTTAAGGGCACTATAAACATTTTATATTGGTTATGAAATTATATCTATAGGGAAAGGGTTCCACAAATAGTTGCTCCTTCCATTCTTTTGTTGCATTTAGATCAAACTCTACTAAGAACTTTTCTAAAAACTCAAATTCTGATATGCTTTGTTAAATTTTAAAATTTCTTCCTATTGTCGATAGTGGATTTTACATATAATAATTTGTAGTTTTGGGGCGGTGTAGGTGGAAACGTGTGTTCAGAGAAAGTATATCTTCAGGTCTTCCAAAGAGATATATGTAATATATATGGTAATCATTCTTGCGTGCGTGAGGTAATTATCATGTATTGAGAGTAGGCGATTATGATATATCTCTGGTTAGATATAGTTACATTCAGGATATAATGACACATATTATGACATAAAATGTAACTATCCAAAGAATTTAAAGATTAGGCTACTGATAGTATTGAGAATATTTGGCCAATGGAAAAAAAATTTCCACACATAATTTAAATGATAAATCCCATTGATTATAACAAAATCCATCATGCAACATTATTTTGAGAATGTATAGATCTTTTCAAAAACTTTGCAGTAAACTCAAATTTTATATTCTTCCCCAAGCAGGTATCACTTAAGGGGTTCTCAAATTTATTTTGAGGTTTCATCGACATATAAGTATATAATAATAATAATTTTAATAAAAACGTAGCCTTGGAGGTCTAAGCTTAACCCCACTGTACGAGTGATTACCCTCTATAACAGAACTCTATCACCAAGCACTATAAGTTCCTATTTAGGCCACGGTCTCCTACAGTGAGCTGTAACCTATAGTCTTACCTACATTTTATCTAACATTGTTTCCCAGCACCTGACATTATATTTAATGTATAGTAAGTAATAAATGGCACTCATGAATAATCAACTCATGAGTAGTGATAGCATATCTTGAATCTCATTTCCTTATTTTTATGATTTGTATACTATTTCAGGGCAATATTTTAAATAATAAAACTGTCTAGTGTCAAACAGGTACTTGATTTTTTTTCTTTTTTTCTTTAAAAATATGTTAGTATCAACAGTCATTTCCTAAGTTCAACATATCCTCATAGAGTGGGGGAAAAAATTTCTGACATCAAATATAATCCTATTTTCAATGACATATAAATCCTTTCGTGCTAGCGGCAAATAATAACCTCCTTGAACCCAAATTGAAAAGAAGAGAATGCTTCATGCTTCATATACTTAATATTATTTTAATATAACTATTATAAAGGAATGAGCCAGCAAACTTACTAACTAGGCCTGACATGATGCGATGGGACACATACAGCCTCATGGTATAAGAGGCAGACTTGTAAAGGGAGACCTGTGATCTACTAGGTTGACAGAAAATCTGGTCGGTAAAAGCATGGGGTAAGCTGGTCTAGGAGAACACAAGGCATGGGCCACAGCCCCTTAGCTCACCAAGTAACCATTGGTTCCTGTCTGGAAATGTTCCATGACTCAGAACATCCGTGATATAATCATTTCTAATATGAACATTAAAAGGCTTCCCAAGTGACTGCCCAGCAGAGGTGGATATTAGGACCTTATTTGTTTCCAGGTGGTCTCCACTCTCGCATTTCCACCCAGCCCCCCGATAGAGGCTGGTAGGCAGGCTTCCCACGAACGTGAAATTCACTACAACGGACATGAAACAATAGAAAGATCAGAAGCATAAAGAGGGAATAGAACTTACTCTGCTTTCTACTTACACAACACTCCAACTAAAGCAAGGCGCCCATGTAACTACAATGCCGGAAAACTTCACTGTAAAAAAATTGTTTCTTCTAAGGAACCAGATGAGAATGTTGGAAATACAAAATGACTAGGGAAGTATGTATGGACTTTTGTAACTATTTGTTTGAGATTATAGAAGTAATATGTATTTGATCATGTGGGCAATTTGAAGAAAAATATGACAATTTTTACAACCTCTTAATTTTAACTTAAGTATCAAGTTTGATTTTAATTTAATTAACATTTTAAGATTTCCTTTTAACATTTTTTCTTTAATATTTTAAGATCATTTGGGATATGGGCCTCTTTCTTATTAAGCACTTGCTTTTAACTGTAATTTCATTTACAATTTTAAAGGCTTTGTAACATCCCAGGCTCTTTTGGGACACATGAATTTAAGTGTTCTCTGATCTCTATAAAATGAATGCTTTGTCCATCATAACTAACATTGTATTATTTGTTAACTTCTTAACTTCTGAGACACTCTGAAAATTGGTTAACAACCTACAAAATTTATTAATAATATTTATTAGTGACCACTTCATTGGCTGATATCACTGGTTATACATGAGAAGTTATATATGTGCATTTTGGGGCCATTTTTTTTCTCATTTGGTGTACATAACTATTTTCTCTTTACTATTAGTCCATGTTATACAAACACAAACAAACTTGATAAAGAAAATATTTATTAAGAGAATTGGCTTCAAAGTTAGACTTCCAGAGTTTGAATTCTAGCTACACTATTTAGAAAACTGCATGATTTCGAGCAAGCTACCAAACATGTCAGGCTTTTATTTTTCATCTATAAAATAGGAATACTATTAGTATTTATTTCCTAAACTTGCTATAATGATTTAATAGAATAATATGAATAAAACCTCTTAAAAGAGTTACAGAGTATTCAGCATTAAGTATAATTAGCCATTATTCATAGCATTAGTACTGATATGTGTGTATATGAAATCCTTAAATTCAAGCCAGAGGCCTTTAAAAAAATATTGAAATACACAGAAAGTTCAAACCAGTGAAATTTGAGATACAGTTGTTATACTTGACTGGATGGTTTTTTCTCAGAATAATGAAATATATGACAAGGCACAGATATAAATGCTTAATTTCATCTACTCTATAAAAGTATACTTTTAGGTAAGTTAATATTTTGCCCTATTTTTAATTCTTATTGACTAATCGCTAATGTGTGCTTAATGTGGAAGTAGAAATGGCTTGAGGTCAGTTATTTTTGTCTTTGGAAATGCTAATATCATATGAATAGTGCTATATATTTATTTTTAATGTAAATATTTGTAATAGAAACCAAAAAACAATCTATTAAGCCCATGTCACAGACAACTTGAATATCTTCCAGTTGATTTTATACATACTGAATAATTGGAAATTATATGTTAATTATGGTGAAGCAGTTGATGCATAAAAGTATAATTTCAGTCTCTCATTGTGTTAGCCTAATGCAGGACGCATTAACAAGCAAAAATAGGTGGGCAAGAAGAGCAAAGAAGGGAGGGGGGAAGAGAAGTGTCTTTATATCTGGGTAGAGGTGCTGTAAGAGCTGCTGATTTTCTTAAGCTAGACATTAAAAATGCACCAATTAGCTATTTGACTTCAGGCAAATATTGTAAATTCTTTATAATTTTTTCCCCTATAAAAAGCAACATTTCCAATCATTGGGATATTGTGATTGTGATGCTGGAGGTATGGGAATGCATGTAAAAAATAATAAACCATTATAAGAATTTTTATAGTCTTAAACATTTCAGTTTTTAACTTGATCATGCTTCATGCTCTTTGGATGACTTCACTAAAATAAAACTATTAAAAAATAAACTTTAGAAAAATTATATTAAAAGAAATGGCTTAAGGAATAATAGAGGAAGAAGTCTATAACTTTCCAGGAAAAAAATATTGGAAACATACATGTGAAAAGACAAATTGGCCCAGCCGGTGTGGCTCAGTGGTTGAGCACTGACCTAGGATCCAGGAGACCCTAATCCGATTCCCGATCAGGGCACATGCCTGGGTTGCAGGCTCGATCCCTAGTTGGGGGCGTGCAGGAGACAGCCGATCAATGACTCTCATGACTGATGTTTCTGTCTCTCTCCCCCTCTCCATTCCTCTCTGAAATCAATAAAAATATATTAAAAAAAAAAAAGAATAAAAGCATGGTCTTTTTATGAAATAAGCAGGCATTCTAATGATCATCTTTATAGGTTATCAGCTATAACCATAATTTAAGTCAAAAACTTTAAAGTGGAAATAGATTGCGGTATAATATGGGCTGCAAGAAAAAGGGAAAAGGGTACTTTTTGTTAGAGTGTTTGCATTTGCAATATAGATTTTTCAAGTAGTTATATACTCACATTCAAAACGCCTTCAGGAACCTAAAATCAGAGCTCTCAGTTCCATTATAAGGCAAGCATACTTGACTCAGTGTCAACCCTTATTAGGGAAACGCTGTTTTCTCAGACAGGGAACTGTGTTCTAGGGCAGTGGCTTGTAAGATTTTCTTACCTGGACCCCTGAGTAACAGTAAAAGCCACCCTAGCTGTTTGTCTCCTAGTCATTGTCCCACATTATTTAAAGGTAAAATACAGCTGCTTCTGAGACTCTATGGCTTGAGAATACCAAAGTCATGTTTTCATCACACTCAGCTGGTAAAGAAAACTCTGCTACCCAGCACGATCCCAGGGGCGGCGTGTTCCAGGTAGTCAGATGGCCATAGGCTCTGCTACTCCCTGCGCGCCTGAAATCAGTCTGGGGATCGCCAGCCCTTCCACAGGCGCCCCGGCCCGTATTTCCAGAGGCCTATTGGTTAATATCCGAAATCTAGTGTTTCTCCAGACTGTATTCTTCATTCCCGGGCTCGGTGACCCAAGGTAACTAATTACTGGCTGTGATTTTTCATTTTTTTATTTTAAAAAAGAGAATAGAAATGATATCTGTCTAGCTCATCAGATCAAGGTATAAAATATTATTGACATTGCAGAAGCCTTCCTGTGCCTCCTTTTAATATTATTTATCCCAGATAACTAATACTCTGACCTCTTTCATGCTGGACAAGTTTTCTCTGATATTAAATTCTAATCAAATGGAAGTTTACAATGTTTGCTTTTTCGTCGCTGGCCTCTCACTAGTCATTATGACTGATATTCATCCAATCTGAGTACAATACCCGTAATTGGTTCATTCTGATTGTTGTATACAATATAATTTTCTTTAACTCAATAGAATGTTGATAGACATATAGTGTCTTTGCAGTATGGGGCTACTATGAAAAATGCCACTATGGATGCTATTTTACGTGTCTCTTTGTGTATTTTGATTTCATATATACCTACTGGAACAGTTACTGAGTGTCGGGGCTGGTATACACTCAGCTTTCATAGACTCTGAAAAACAGTATTCCATAGCTGATACACTAATTTATATTTCCCACTCAGGGGTTTATAATCATATCTCATCATGGTTTCAATTTGTATTTCTCCAATAAACTTGCTGGCATTTTAACTGTCTCTTTCAAGAAAGACTTGTTCAATATCTTTTGCCAAGTTTTGCGGTTAATTAATTTCTTTATTAGCTCTTAGTTCTATATTTATTCTACACATGAGTCCTTTATCTGATATATGTATTTCAGTGTCTTCTTCCATTATTTAACTGGCCCATTTACTCCCTTATTGGTGTGTTTAGATGATTATGCCCCTCATGTTATAAAGTTTGATTTTCTGGGGGGGTTTTCCCTTTCTTGTTAGTGCTTTCTGAGTCCTGTCGAAGACATATGACACCCGTGCCTGTTCGAGGTAAAGGTAAGGAAGATTTCCTCTTATGGTACAATTAAGAAACTGTTTTATATCTTCCATTTTTGTCTACAATCGATGTGGAATTTATTTATATACATTGTGTGTTGTGTTTGATTTTTCCATGTAGTCAACTGATCTACTTATGTAAAACTGGTAGTTTCCCTTCCTTAATCATTTACTACAGTGAGTCATCTTGTGCTGGGATTTTATTGGAGGAAAGGTTCTTAATAACAGTCTAATTCTTAAAAGTGATATGGGATTTTTCAGATTTTTCTATTTATCCTTGTATTAGTTTCTATGTTATATTTTTCTGGTATAAGTTGTGCTTCACCTAAGTTACTTTCCTTGTGGACAGAAAGTTATTCACTGTCCTTTCGGAAAGCGTTTCCCTGCCCATGGCGACACGCCTTTTTATATTCCGTGTGTAAGAATTTGTGCATCCCAGTTTCATCATTCTTTCTAAAAACATATCGTTTGTATTAATCTTTAATATAAAAAAGCTTTTAGCTTTTAATCTTCTCTATTTTATTCTAATTTGACTTAATGACATAATTATTTTAGCATTATCTTTAATGCATAAAATTCCTTCCTTGTACAAGCTTCCTTGTCACAAACTTTGAGATATATTTTTTTTAATTTACATTCATTTCAAAACATTTTATAATTTTCTCTATGTTTTTATTTATTTATTTTTTAAATATATCTTTATTGATTTCAGAGAGAAAGGGAGAGGGAGAGAGAGAAACATCAGTGATGAGAGAGTCATTGATCGGCTGCAGCCCACAACCTGGGCACGTGCCCTGACCAGGAATCGGACCCTGATCGCCTGGATCCTAGGTCGAGGCTCAACCGCTGAGCCACGCCCGGCCGGGCATGTTTTTATTTTTTAACCCTCTACTTAGAAAAGGTATATTACTTAATTTCCAAATATTCTGGGATTTCCTAGTTATCTTAGTATTGATTCCCTGTTTAATTCTACCCTAGTCAGATTATATATTCAGTATGAGTTTGAAACATTAAAATTACTTGAGCCAAATGTAGAGTGTGCATTAAAATATGCATTAAAAAATGCACACTGCATTTGTTGGGTGCTATTTTCCATATGTCAGTGTTGTTAATTGCATGGTTCAAATTTTCTATAATTCAAAAGATAGTTTTCTATGCTTGTTACTAAGAATAGTTTGTTAAAATGTTCTAGTGTAATTTTGAGTTCTGTTTATTTATTGCTTTGTTTTTTGTTTTTACATTATGTATTTTGAAGCCATATAATAAGATGCATGTAAATCATAATTGCCTTGTCTTAGTTTTAAATTGGCCCTTTTTTATAACTGTTTCCTTTTTATCTTCAGTAATATTTACTATCCCAGAGTTTATATCTTGTTTCAATATAGTTATACCAGTTTCCTTTTAAATGGTGTTCCTATTGTATATTTTTCTAAGTTTTTCTACTAACTTTTGATGAGCTTGTATTTAAGATATGACTCTTGCAGTATAGCATACATTTGCTTTGTGAATATCTGGTTTATAGCCCTCCCCTTGTAATGAAAAGCATTTAGTCTTCAAATTAAATGTGATAGTTTATATAATTAGTTTTAATATATTTTTCCCATTTATTTCAAATTTAGTTTCATCAATCCTTCAGTTTCTGACTTTCACTGTTTCAGCTGAACAATCAGCTACATAATGCTTTTGTACACATTTCAAAGTAATGCTCTTATTTTTCTCCATCTTTGGTTTTCACTGGTTTTCCTGAGATAAGTTGGATGTGATTTTCCTTGTAAACATTAAACCTACTTGACTTTAGTAGAGCTTAAGTAACTGAGGGAATAGTGTTGCCATTTACTAAAATAAAGATTTGAATATTTATGGAAGAAATAAAAAATTAATCTTAAATATACTGATATTGAAATTACAATAGATTTTATTTCAAGGACTGTGTAAGGGCAGGTCATATAAATCTAGAATGCAACAGGGTGGGCAAGCAGATATATACAATTACCTCAAGATAGAGTAGATCAAGAAAAGAGGAGCATGAATGCCTGTACAATGGTGTCTTAGAGTTCATAAAAGGGAGGTAAAATTGGTAGCAAACCAGAGTAGTGTGTCCTACCCATCAAGAAAGTAGGTGAAGAGGGAGTTTAAAAATATCTAAATTGTATCTAAGGATGAGAATTGACTTTAGACGGGATAGAATACATCAGCAACCTAGACAAGAGTGTTTTGGCATAATGTTCGTGGAGGGGTGGGATCTAGTTGGCCAGAGATGGTGAGAGAGTAGGAGGTACTGAATTGGACGCCAATGACATAAAAATTGTTTCTAAAGCTTTTGATAAAGATCAGGGGTTCTAACTGAATTACAGTGGTTGGTATATATGGTGTCAAGGGAGAGTATTTATTTAACAGGTAACACTAACGTTAAGAATTTTGTAATGGCTGTCACTACGTATGATTCCACTTGGATATAATCTAGGAGCCTTGGGGTAACAGGTGGGAATTCAATACAAAGTAGAGAAACTATTCCTTATTAGATGCTGTATGAGTGGAACTGTGTTCTAATTAAAGTTCTAAAACTGTGAGATAATAAATGTGTGTTGTTTTAAACAATGCCCTTTGTGGTACTTTATTATGGCATCCCCAGGAAACTAAGACAGAAGCCAAAACAATTTATCATTACAAAGAGAAAAGTTAAATTACATGGATCCTGATTGGTTACTCTAGTAATTAGAGTCTAGTTGGTGGAATAAAAGTGGGATCCCTTCTTATACTTTTCGATCAGTAAATTAAGAAGCAAAAGAAAACAGTAAATAAGAGAAGTGAGTTTGATATTTTGAGTAAAGAAGGCGAGGTACATTCAACTCAGAGAGTGCATGACTCAATGGGAAATGAAGTAAGATTGCTGACAGTGCCTAGAGCCCATATGTAACTTATTTAAGTTGGGACATGTGAGCTTGGTTTTATCTTTTGCTTTTAGCCATGCTCAGCTATTTTAAATGAAGGTTAAATTTTTGTAAAGGATAAACAACAAGGGAGAATGGGACTAGACCACTCTGGATGTATTCAAGGATGTAACACGAAGCCAGGTGATGGAATCCTATCTAGTAATGAGAGTATTGATAATAGAAGGACAATGGAAAATATGACAGTGGTGGAGTCCATTGGTGGGTGGATTTAGTTGGATTTAAAATTTAGTTATGAAGGTTATTTAGAGTATGTGAGCAGAAACTGTGAGAAATTTGGGTTGAGGGTGGGATGCTTGAAAATCAATATTGGGCGGTGGTGAAGCTAATGTTAAACTAAAGAATTGTTTTCCAAATGCTTCTATGCAGGGCATACAAAATGCAAATGTGCACATGGCAAGCTAAAGTCAACAGATAGGGTTCCTTTCCTCCAGGGCAACAGGACCCTGGACCTTGGCCCTCACAGTCCCATGCATATGCCCTTTGTGGGATTCATATCTGGAATATACCAGTATCTGAATAATGCCACAAATGCATGCCACAGCAAGATGATAAGAATTTCTGGTTTAGAATAAGACCATGGAAGCTGGTGACTGAGGTGCATTTTATTGGCACCAGTTGAAGAAACTGGGGGATCAGAGGGTTGGTTGGATCTTCTACATAGGTGTTGAAATATAGGCATTGATAGTCTAAATAATGATGGCAGTAAACATGGTAAGGAAGGCGTTAAGATTTTTGGTTAAAAACAAAAGTACTCTTGGATTTGGTAGATTGGAGAGTATAAGTCGCATAGCTGATAGTACATGTTTCAGAGGAATTCGGGTTTTTTAGAAAAGTGACAGAGAAAGAACTGCAATTATAAGAAGTAAGCACGGCTGCCTCAATACAATCCTTCAGTGACTAGTGTGCGATGAAAAATTAACAGCTGTCCACTCGATGGGGACACGGTTAAATCAGAATTGAAAGAATTTGAAAAGTTTTAGTTAGAATAAAAATACATATTATTTAAAATGTGCAAAAGTTCAGGTTGTAGAGGGTTTTGCTCAATACAGAGCATGAGTGTTTATTATTACCTGGGAGGCTTTCACCGCTGGTGGAAAGCATCATGAACTATTAGGAAAGCCTGACGATTCTAATTAATGCCACCTGCTAAGAACTGGTCCCTTGGGCAGATTTTTGTGATGAGGTGGGCATAATTGAGGATAGGGGATGTTTAAACTTTATGTAGACTTGCCAAATGTAGCTGATAAAAATACAGGACATTTAATTACCTTTGAATTTCATATGAAAAACAAACAATATTTTTTAATGTAAGTGGATCCCCAATATTACATGGGACATATTTAAATTAAACATTAGTTGTTGTTTATACAAATTCAGTATTAGCTGGGCCCCCTGTCTTTTATCTTGCAAATCTATTTACACATAGGTTTGCATACACTCACGTACAGGTCTCCTGGCTGCTATGAATAATTTTGGGCCAGGGAAAAGTGATCTTAGAGACTTAACAGAATGTAAATTTTTGAGGTATTGCATGAACACAAGTCAAAAATATAATTGTTTCATAAGTGACTGCTAACTAAATCTAGAGATCCAGGCTTCAGCGATAACAGTGGTTTCCCAAATGGTTCCAATGCTTTTTGTTTTTCTGAAAATGTCTTTATTTCTCCTTTACTTTTGAAAAATAAGTTTGCTGAATATAGAATTCTAAGTAGGCCACTTTCCATTTAACACTTTATTTTACTCTGTTCTCATTATTCGTGCATGGTTGTTGATGAAATGATTGCTGTAATTTTTATTGCTTGTTACTCTGTAGGTAAGGTGTTTCTCCACTCCCCTCCCCAGAATTCTTTCAGGATTTACTCAGTGTATTTAGTTTAATTCACTTTCAATGTGTTGTCTCTGTGTGCACATTTAAAAATATTTATCATGCTTGGTCTCTCTGATCTTTCTGGGTCTGTTGTTACTGTTGGAAAATTTTTAAACATTATTTAAAATATTTTTTTGTTTCATTCTTTCTGTTCCTTCTGATATTTCAACTTTGTGTATATTATATCTTTTGAAATTGGATATTCTGATTTTTTTTTCCAGTCTTTAACATGCTAATATTTCAGTTTGGATCATTTCTGTTGGCACATCCTCAAGCCCACTGATTTTTCTTTAGCGGTGTCCGGCTGACTAATGAGCACACAAAACATTCTTCATTTCTGTCAATGTTGTTGCTGTTTTCTTAATTTCTAACATTTTCTTTTGATTCTTAGAATTTCCATCTCCAATTACGTAACACATTTGCTTTAGCATGTTGTTTACTTTTTTTCACAAGAGCCTTAATATTTTCATCGTAGTTATTTTATACTGTCTTATAATTCCAACATTTATGTCATATCTGAGTCTGGTTCTGTTATTTGCTTTATCTCTTCAGAATGTAGTGATTTTTTTTTTAAACTTACAAATTTCTTAGTATTTTTATTTTCCTTTCTCCTAAAAGCTAGCTGTAATATACCAGGTAGGAGAAACTCGATAAAAAGCCTCTAGTGTGAGGATAATTGACGTCCCTTGAGATTAATTGGTAGAAGTTAGGCTCTAGCTGTAGGTCTAATACCATTGTTTTCGCCTCTCCTGCTGTTTATGCGCTTCCCTAAGAAATCTTCTTTAAGGAGACATCATGCTTTGTAGCTCCTTCAGCTCGAGCCCCCGGTTACTATCCTGGAACCCTGTTGAGGTGGTGGTAAAACATGGGGAAGGGGAGCTCTTATAATATTATGATTAAATTAAATTATTTTGGTGGGTCTTTGTGCTTGGGCTATCGTGACCCCTTCACAAGTGTTTCTTGTTTTTCCACGCTCTCTTACAGCAGGCAGAAAGATCTGGCATAGCAGCATTAGATAAATTACAGCCTCCCTGCAGGTGAGATGAGGCCTCCTAGAGTCTTGTCACCTGGAGTAAGCGTTTATAAATGGCGAATCCTTTAGAGGAATTTCAAGATGGTTACTATGACTCTCAGCCTGAACGGTTGTTTTTTGGCTCTTCCCTGTGAGAACTTGGGGGGATCCCTGGAGGTAAAACCCCCTGAAGGGTGCCTCCCCCACAAGGCTGTAAACTCCTGGAGTTTTCCCCTCTCCTGCTAACCCATCCCCAGCGCCCAGCAATGCAAGGGCTCTGCTCCAGGTAAACAGATCTCGGCTCTGCTTCCTTGTATGCACCTCTCTCTCCAGAATTTGGGGTGACAGCTTGCCCTGCAAACTCGTTTCTCTGGTGAGTCGAAGAAAAGTTGTTGCTTTCTTTTCTGTTCAGCTCTTTTTGTTATTGAAAGGATGGGAATGCTGAGTACCAAGCTCTTTATATATTTTGAAACCAAATATGGTTCTTGTCTATTCATATGCTCAGATATGGGATCTCTTGGCAATTTTAACTTTCTTGTAAATAGAACCAAGAAAATGTTTTAAATATGTTGCTGCTGTTCTTATATGTGTATTAAGCAATTGACATGATTACTTCAACAGATTGATGGAGCTGTCTCGAGGAGGTCAATTGTATTTAAGTAATTTTTATATAATTATTTTTTAAAATGCTGTATTCTATACATTGCCTATAACTGGATAAATCTTGGTAATAGCGAATAGTATCATTTGTGATAGGAGGATACAAACTTTGCAGGAAGGGTACCCTTACTGTGGTAAGCGCAGAACTGAGCAGAACAGAAAACCAGATGCTGGGTTCTCGGTAAGCCTTTCACGGTGTCTATGACAATGATACAATATTGCAGTTTAAACAATGTTATGGCGTAAACATGAGGTATTGAAAGGTAGTCTTGGGACTAAGTCCTTGAGGTGCTTGTGTGTGTGTTTTATGGGCCCTGATACCTGATGGGCACTTTGCTTTGGCTGTTTTTGGAGGCAGCGTCTTATCATCTGGATTCAATTATCTGAAATGAGAAGAGATGTAGTCACAGGTTCATAAAAGCTCTGTGACCAAGTTCCCTGGAGACAGCTGGACTGGTAGTGGGAACCTGAGCTTTTATTTAAACTGACCTAGGCTTGCATCCCAACTATGTTAACTGTCACATTTAAAAAGTCACCTGTCTAGATCCATTTACCCTTTCTCCAAGTTAGGCTGGTGAGGATCCCTTCCTTTTATCGTAGCTCCAGCCTTTACTTCTTTCCTACTATTTATGTCCTCTGTGCTGCTACAATTATATTCTACAAGTAAAACCCTAAGGAATCAAAACTTCTAAATTTGTCTTCCTGATATACAAAGCATTTCATAGTCTGCCTATGTCCTGTACCTCTGCAGACACGTCCATTGCTCCTTCATTCTTCATGCCTCCAAATATCATGTCTTCTGTGGCCATAGCCTTTCCCTCTGTCTGCTCCTGCATATTTGCCTTCGGAGTTCTACCTAATTCTTTCAGATCCTATCCGTATCTCCCACCATTCAGAATCACTTCCAGGTCACTCTATCTTATACCTCTATTGTTAGTTTTTTAGATCAGGACGTTATGTCTAGAAACCATTATTAAATGTCTGCTTCATTGACTAGTTTGTGAATCTACAGAACTCAGAAATTAGACACACACACACACACACTCATATTTGTACCACTCATGGTGCTTAGTCTATTGTTTTGTCCACAGTAAACTCTGAATAGTTTCTCTGGACTAAATTTTGCATTGACCCAAATGTTGCCCATAAAGTATATTAGGTTATTTCTAGACCAACGTGATCTCATCCCACAGCAAACCTCTCTCCACTCTCACTGGAGGCTGGTTGCTTCATCATTAGGTAGAAAGAAGGGGGGGGGAAACACTTAATATTTTAATGCATTTGGTCGTGTCAGTCAGAAAGGTTTGGGGCCAGGCAGTCTGTGTTTCCCATTTTCCAATACTGTTGCTGAACCTAAGCTGTATCCAAGGATTTTTAGTTGGAAATCACCAAAATAATACTAGGCTACTCAAGGCTCTTAGACAATGGGAAAGGTTATAATTATACAAAATTGTGAGCAATTGTGTATGACATAAAGGTCCTTTGTTGGGACATGGCTGGCGCTTCAATTACCTGAGTTTTTTGTGTTTTTTTAACAACTTTAAAAAGGTAGGGGTCTTTAAAATATTAGTATAATGTATTTCCTGTGTTTACCTACCATTTCTTCTGGAAGTAATAACAACTTATATTCACATAAGTTTGTTAAATCTTGCTTTAGAATATAAAGGAGTATATCACATTCAGCAAGGACCTACAGTCCTTTTACTGAAGCTATAATTAGAAGCATCAATATTGTATATTTGAACTGTACCCTTACCTTTCCCACATCAAATAAAATTTGTATGTGTACATTTGTATAAACATAAATTCACATATTTTCTGTTGCTTTTCAATTGTATCAATTTTTTTTTTTACCATAAAATATATAAATAATCTCCTTGGATGACTCAAATACATTTTATTAAAAGAAAAATATGTAAGACATTTTCTAGGCTAAACAAGTTGGAGGGAAATTAATTGCAGAGTATTAACACCATCTTTACTAAATATTGCCAAATTGTTCTTGTGGCTTCTCTTTTTCTTAATGATTTATGTATTTAAAGCTTTGATATTAATACTTTCTGCATCTACTTGGGGAAAGTTCAGATTCCCAATTTATAATTTACATCTTTATTTGAAGGGGAAAACTTTACTGTTAAACTCGTTCGATTTATTTGAGCAAAAAAACTTTTAAAGTTAAACTCACCCATTTTTTGTACGTCTGTAACGATGGTGTACAACTCCACATTTTTTTTTAAGTTTATTTTTTCTCAGCACATAGAACATAGTGTCTTCTAGCTTTTCTTGGTACTGCTGTGAAGTTTAAAGTCTTAATCTTGTTTCCTTGTGACCAGTCTTTTATTCTTTTGATTACATTTAATACCGTCTCTAAATTTTTACGGTCCGCCCTTATGATGCTGAGGCAAGGACTTCTTTTTATTGGAGTCCTACCAAGCCAGAAAAACATCAAGTTAGTTGAGGCAGGAGTAGCTCGAGGCCTCCTGGATCATGTAATCAGCATGTATTTAATGCAGGTGAGGGAAGACCCAAAGTTAGTAATTCTTAGAAGATACATGTTACCTCCAAGAACCAAGGTGCATAAACTAAGTTTCTGATGTGCCCCCTTTTTCTTGAGGACTGATTTAATCTAGTCTACCCTTGTGCTGATGGTGAACATATTTGTGGTTCCTGGCTTTATCTTAGAGCCCAATTTCCTTCCTGTCCTTTGTGATCTATCATTTCACTCCTTTAACTTTAGTGCTGCTAAAAAGCACTCCTATACATTACAGAAATACGGTATATATAATAATATATAAATAAACTTTCATATATGTTTGCTAGCACTACCAGAGTAATAACCTCTTCTTGCCCCCCTCCCCCCATGAATTTTTATCCCTAGGGAATGTTTCTTTTTTGTCCAAAATCATGGTATTAAAGAGATAGTTTGATAGATTTATTAGTCATCTTTGTTTTATAGTAGTATGATTCATAGTATCGCAGATTGCAGGACATAGACTAACCTTTGTATTAATAGTTTAGACCTACACACTGTTTTTATATTTTATTATGATAATTGTGGGTTCACATGCAATTCTAAGAGGGAATATGAAGAGTTCTGAAACACTTTACCCAATTTCCACAAATGGTAACAATTTGAAAAACTATAATGCAGCATCGCAGGATCCTGACATTAACATAAACCATTAATGTTTCAGTTTCCCCAGTTAGGCCTGCACTGGTTTGTGTGTACAAGTGCACACACGTTAGTACCTGTGTAGGTTTGTGTGTGCACCTCTCCCGCTGCCCTCCTGGAAATCTGCTCGCCTCCCTCACCCTCTGCCCCCCGCCGTGCACCCCTGCACGCTTGCACCCCTCACCTGTCCATCTCTGGCTCTGGCTGGCCTGTCCGCCTTCCTCCCCTGGCTTTGCCCAGTGAAACAGTTCCTCATTTAAAGAGGGAAATTTTGTTGTGGTTCAGTGTATCTATTTGCTCTGTGGATTGTGTGTTTGTGTCGTCTCATAACCCTTTCCTAGTCCTAGATCCAAAAGCATTTCTCCAGTTTTGCTCTGAAACATTTTATATTTTTGTGTTTTGTATTTATTCTAGGATTGAGCTAATTGTTGTATAAGGTGCGGGGTTTAGATGAAGGCTTAATTTTTGCCCCGGTATTTGGAGTTGTTTTCCACTGTTGGTTAAAAAGACTGTCCTTTCCCCACTGCATTGCTTTTGCCTTTGTGAAAAAAACACTGAAACGTATTCGAGTGAGTCTGTTGCCCCGCACTCCATCCCGTCTCTTGGGTGATGTCTGTTCTTGAGGCTTAATAAATATCTACAGTAATCAACTAGGGCAGAGGGATTCCTTCCACTTTATTCTTTACTGTCAAGTTTTTAAATTTTTTTTTTATTTTTTAGCTATTCTAGGTCCTGTGTCATTTCATAAAAATTTAACATGAGCTCATCTGTGTTCACAAAAACCCTCCTGGAATATTATAGAAATTTTATTAGGCCTGTAGATCAATTTGTGGAGCAGTCTTCCAATCAATGAATACAATGTAACTGTTTTGCTATTTGATTTCTTTTATTAGCATTTTATAAAATTTAGCATACAGGTCTTATTTAAGTTTTATTCAGTATATATCATATTTTAAGTACCTCATTTGTTTTGTAGTGATTATAAATTGTATTTTTCATTTGTTCTGCATTTGCCTTGTTCATATACAGAATTGTAAACCATTATTGTGGGTTGATCATGTATCCTTCTGCATGGCTGAATTTATCTCTAAGAGGTTTTTTGTTTGTTTTAATCTAGGTTCCTGTGGACTTTCTTAATAGATCATTTTGACATATACTTATAGGGACAATTTTTTACCACTATGTACATATTTTCCATGTCATATGGCAGTGGCTAGAGCTTCCACTATCATATTGAATGTGAATGGACATCCTGTCCTTGTTCCTGATCTTGAGGGGAAGCAATCATTCTTTAACCACTTGCAGAATGGTGTTAGCTTGGGGGACTTTTTTGAAGATATTCATCATCAAGTTCAGATAATTCCCCTGTATTCTGACCAGGCCAAGAGTTTTATCATTCACGAATATTGAATTTTGTCAAGTGTTTTTTCTGAACCAATTGATAATGTGGTGGTTCCTTTTTAATTTGTTTATATAATGGACTGCACTGACTGATACTCAAATAGTGATCCAAACTTGCATCTCTGTAATAAATCTCACTTGGCTATGTGTATAATTTTTTTATACACTGAATTTTTTTTTCTTTCATTTCTAAGTGCTATTTTGGTAAATTCATGAGATATTTTTATATATAGTTTTGTTTTTTTGTAGTGTCTATCTCACTTTGTTATCACAGTAATTGTGATCTTATAAAATTTATTGGGATGTGTGTGTGTTTTTCCATTTTCTGGAGGAGATTTTATAAAATTGGAGTTTGTTCTTCTGAAAATGTTTGGAGTTCTCCAGTGAACCATCTGGCCCTAGAAATTTCTTTTAAAGAGTGTTTTAATTACAAACTCAATTACTTTAATTGTTATAGGATGATTCTGATGATCTATTTTATCTTGGTTCAATGTTAGTAGTGTTTTATTTTTAAGGAGTTGGTTTATTTCTCTAAGTTGGAATCTAAAGATGTTAATAGTATTTAGGAACCTAATGGGGTTTATAATAGTTATCAGTTTAATGGCTAAAGGATATGTGATATCCTATTTTAATTCCTAATATTGATGACTGTATCTTACTATTTTTGTCCATTTTAGGAAGTTTATTAATTTAAGAATTTTTAATAACTGGTTTATGGTTTTCTTGATTTCTTTATTTTTCTGTTTTCAGTTTCATTGATCTATTACTGTCTCTCTTATTTTCTTTCTTCTGGTTGCTTTAGATTATATTGCTCTATTTGTTCTGGTCTTGAGGTAGAAAACGAGATTATTAGTTAGAGAGAATTTTTCATTTTTAATGTTACTGATGTCTAATTTCAATTCTGTGAAGATAAATTTTTTCTATGATTTCAATTATTTTAAATTTTTTGAGTTTCATTTCATGGCTCAGAATCCTTAAGGATTATTTCATGCATGCTGATAAAATGTGTATTCGGCTGTTATGTTGAGAGTTCTACATGTTAATTAGGTCTTGTTTGCATTTTTTATATCTATACTCTTGCTTGTTTTTGCCTAGTAGGTCAGCCTATTAATTGTTGAGATAGGAGCATTGAAACCCACACCTAAAATTGTGGATTGACCTTTCTTCTTTCAGTTCTATGTCTTTATGTATTTTGAGTCTTTTTGTTTAGTATACTTAAATTTAGGATTGTTAGGTCTTCCTGGTAGGTTGACTTTATTTATTTTTTTTAAAGTGTAAATTATATTCTTTATAATATTTTTTGTTCTGATGTCTAATTTTTTAGATATTAATATAGAAGCTCTTAACTTTGATGTAATGTTTGTGTTATTATATTTTTTCATTGCTTCATCCGATTCATGCAGTTATATTTGAAGTAAATTTCTTATATACAGCATATAGTGAGTCACCTTTTCTTAACCCACTCTGCCTGTCTTTCGATTTGTGTATTTAAACAATTTATACTTATGGTATTTATGCTAACATTTATTTTCTGTCTTTTTTTTTTTTCTGGTTCTTGTTCCTCTATTTCTTGTCTTCTGTTGGTTACTTGAAATTTGTTTCCATTATGTTTTTTAATAGTGTTTTTTATCACTTGGAATAGTTTTTAGAATGGTTGCAATGGATTTTCTTATATCTATGCATATGTTTATATATAACTTATCACCATTAATTGGCATCATAATTTATCATCTTGAGTGAAAGGTAGAAATCTTAATTTCATTTAGGTTACTTTACCTTCTCCATGATTGAATAACACTGTTTTGAATGTCAGCTTGTGTTATAACTGATATTTCATTCATCAAATATGATTTGTAAAACTCAGGAGGATAGCTTATTGTTTATAGCCATGTTTCTGCATTTTTACCCATGGTATTCTTCCTTTCTGATGATCTGTGGTTATTGACCCTCTTTTCTTAACTCTCTGGGCCAATTTATTTTTTCTTTCCATGAATTTTAAAGGGTGCTCTCTTGGTTTTGTATATTCTATGGCTTTTGACAAATGTATACACCGTGGTAACATCATACAGAATAGGTTAATGTCCCCCAGACACTGAATTCTATGTATTCATCACTTCCTCCCCTTAACCCCTGGCAACAACAAACTGTTCACTGTCTCTACAGTTTTGCCTTTATTAGAATGTTATTTTGTTGGGTTCATGCAGCACAGTCTTTTCAGATTGGCTTGTTTACTTAGTGATATGCATTTATGCTTCTTCCATGTCTTTTCAGGGCTGGATAGCTCATCTCTGGCCTATGTCAATAATGGTTCCTTTCCCCTGCCCCTGACTGAAGCGTGATGAGAAGTGTTTCCTCAAATTGACTGAGAATCTGGTCAAAGTCCTGCAGATAAACCTCAGTATCGTGGGGGCCCCCCCTGGATGGGATGCCTCTGGAGATTTTAACTCGCGGAGCTCTATGCTCCCTGAGACAGCGGCAGTTGGTCAGCTCTAGCTGAGGTTTCCTGAACCTGCTGCTGTTGGCAGGGCGCTGGCGCTCCTGAGCCTCTGCTCCAGCAAGTCGGGCCTCTAGATTTGCACATCTGCCTCTTTCATCTTGACGGCGCCGACTGGCCCTGTGTCTTCACCTCTGACAGGTCCGAGAAGAGTTGATTTTTCACTCTGTTCAGCTTTTTGACTTATTGTTCGGACAGAGTGGTGACCCTTGGCTTCTCTCGCTGGATTTTTAAGCTCTCCGATTATACACACGCTGTGCCTCCGGCGATTTGTCAGTTGTAGTTCACGTTCTCTTACCCGGCCTGGCTCACACGAAGGCGTCTGCTGCTGAGTTGCTGCTCTGATAAGCTCGGCTCTAATAATGTGTACGATTTGTGTCTGCCTGTCTGTCTCTCCAGTTTGGGGGAGCAGCAGTTTGCCCTTTGGCACCTCTTTCTGATGGATGTATGAAGAGATGCTTTTGTGGGTGATTTTTTTTTTTCTTTCTTTCATTCTGTTCAGGTTTTTTTACTTCTCATTAAGACGTAGTGGTGATTCTAAGCTCCTCAAGTGTTAAACCCGAACTGGATGTCTAGTTTACATTTTTAAAAATCAATTTCTTCATGTTCAGAGAAACTCTTTTCTAATCTGTCCGGGGAGGTTGCTACAGGAAAGCTCCCTTGTATGAGACTGACTTTATTTTATTCTTTTTCCTTGAAAATAGGTTTGCTTGAATATAGAATTCTGGGCTGAGAGGTATTTTCTTTCAGAACTTGAAAAATATTGGGGCGTATTTGGCCTGCATGCTTTAAGGCAGGAGATCCACCTTCACTCACTGTGGTGTTCACCATAGGTCAGATGTCCTTTTTCTGGAAGCTTCCAAGTGTTTCAGAAATTTAATTTCGACAGGCGTTGGAATAGATTTCTTCTGTTTTCCACCCATTTGGATTTTTATCAGCTTCTTGACTCTGTAGGTTTGTGTCTTTTCCCAAATTTGAAAAATTTTGGCTATTACTTAGTTGAATAGTATTTATGACCCGTTATCTCCTCTTTTTCTGGCAATTTGGTATAAATTATTGTTGCTATGGTTTTAAAGGTTCATGAAGCTATGTTTGTTTTTTCCCCTTTTTCTGTTATTCGAATTGTTTAAATTCCATTCATCTATTGCTCAAGTTAATTATTCTTTTGTTCTCTTATTACCACTCTAATATTGAGCCTATCCAACACAATTTTAAATATAGTATTATACTTTTTGTTTTATAATCTTATTTGGTTATTTTTTATAATTTCAGTTTCTTTGCAGAGATTTTTGTTTGTTTGTTTTTATTGTTTGGAGATAACTTGTAATTGATGAATTTTTTTTAACGGCCACCTTTAAAAAAAAAAAAAAAAAGCTTTTTCAGATAATCCAAACATTTGATTTATCTAAACATTGGTGTCAGTTCTCGTAAGTTTTGATTCTTGGTTTCTGTTGTTATATGTATTTTTGTTATTGTATCTCAGACATATTATCTATAATATTAAACTCTGAGGCTTGTTAAGTTGCTTAACCGGCAGTCACTCTGTTTAGGTTTAATATGCAGATTTGGCCTAGTATCATTGTAAGACCCTCTTTTAATCTGGAGAAAAATGATGGTCCATGGGTGGCCTTCTGTTTCTAGATTTGTAAGTCTGGAAACATCAGGCTTGTATTGCCTATTTCTGTTGGGTTGCTGGACATAAGATGCCCTGTTTTATTTATTCAAAGCATTGCACTTGCCTCCTTTCAGAGTTTTTGTTTTTTTTTTTTTTGTTTTTTTACACTTGTGTGATTTGCAGGTTTTATATCTATATAACTGTGTCTGGACTGGAAAGGCTCTTTTCATATCGCAAAAGATTCAATTTATGGCTTCATCTTGCTTAGGAAGCATTTCTTTAGCGCTATGGCAAACAAATCAATTTTTGTGACTTTTACATGTCAAGTATTGTTCAGGCAATGTGTTGTGTGCTATCCCATATAAGTAAATAACACCCTGATTTAAAAAAATTACATTTTTTTATATAAGGAAAAATTGTAAAAGAGTTTCAGAGAAGTTAAGCTATTTTATTTTTAGTCCACATATATGATGTGTAGAGGACTCATTTCTTAAATAAAGATACTAAAGTTTCTTTGTTCGTGTTTTCCAGTACATGTCCAGTGATGTGGGAATAGTATCAGTAAAAGTTGAATTGATGAGTTAAGTAAAGCTTAAACATATTTATTCTTAGCAACTCTTAATATTGGGAATAATTTCTTAAAGCAAAAATAAATGAGAATGTATCATGAAGTCTATAACATATTCAGGTATAAGATGGTTAACAATAGTGTGACTGTCAAAAGAAAAGAGAAAATTAAAATATTTTGAGATTCTTACATTATGTGGGAACTGATATTATTTGAAGGTACATTATATTATATATAAGATGAATAATTACTCCCAAAACAAACCACTAAAATGATTATATGTACTAGGTAATAATTGCTAAAAATAGATAAAATGGAATCACAAGGATACTCAATTATTTAAAAGTAGACATTAAAAGAGAAAGAAGTTGCCCTGCCGGACGTGGCTCAGCGGTTGAGCACTGACCTAGGATCCAGGCAATCAGGGTTCGATTCCTGGTCAGGGCACATGCGCGGGTTGCAGGCTTGATCCCCGGTCAGGGGCGTGCAGGAGGCAGCCGATCAATGACTCTCTCATCATTCATGTTTCTCTCTCTCTCTCCCTCTCCCTTTCTCTCTCTGGAATCAATAAAGATACATTTTTTTAAAAAATAAAAGAGAAGTGAATAAATAGTACAAATAGAAAACAAATCAAAAAAAGTAGATGCAAACCCCAAAATATTAACAATTGCATAAAATGTAAATGGTCTAAAGACCTCAGTTAAATGGGAGAGGTTAGTAGATGTACAAAAAAGCAAGATTGAACTATAGGGCACCTACAAAATTTTAAATTCAAGGCACAATTAGGTTAAATGTAAAAGAATAGAAAAGGGCATTACATATTAACACTGATCACAAAAAAGTTGAAGTGGTATTACTAACATCAAGCAAAATAGATTCCAGAGAAATAAATATTACTCATGATACAAGTTACTTAATGTTAAAGACGTAAGTTCATCAACAGGAAATGCTTTTCTAATAAACTTCAGAACACATGAAGTGAAAATAGAATTGCAAGAAGGTAGACAAATTCACCATCACAGCTATAGAATTCAGCACCTTCTCTAAATATTTATAGAAAAAGTAAATAAGAAATTGGTAAGGATATAGAAAATCTAATTATAAATTATATAAGGATAATTTTTGGCACTCTTAGGACATTTGAATGATTGTAATAAAAGGTATATGGTATATTTACTAAAATTGCTGAGTGTGTCTCTGGTACAGGTCTCACCTGTCACCAGTATTATGATGATAAAATTGTAAAGTTTGGATATGGACAGCAGTCCAAGCTTCAGTCTCTTTGAAACCTACAAATGAAATTTTTTTCTTTGTCGTGTTTATTTTTAGGATGATTTAAAGTTCTTTAAGCCAGGGAAATACAGCTCTGACAGTGGAAATACAATTTTATTTTTGATTCTCAGCCTGGGAATTCCAACATCCAGTTACAATGGCACCCATTTTTAGTCGCATTGTCATTAAGGAACTTTGAAAATCCTATCACGTCCTGAAAAACTTAATTGTTGGTGGGAATGCAGACTGGTGCAGCCACTGTGGAAAACCAGTATGGGGTATCCTCAAAAAATTAAAAATGGAAGAACCTTTTGACCCAGCAACCCCACTTCTGGAAGTGTGTCCTAAGAATCCTAAAACACTAATCAGAAAGAATATATGCACCATTCTGTTCATAGCAGCATTGTTTACAATAGCCAGGATCTGGAAACAGCCCAAGTGCCCATCCGTAGATAAAAAACTGTTACATTTACACAATGGAATACTACACGGGCATAAAAAAAGGAAATCTTACCTTTTGGGACAGCATGGATAGACATAGGGATTATTATGCTAAGTGAGAGGTGGGCTGGATGAAAGAAGGTGAAGGGATTAGCTAAAGAACATACATGCCTAACCATAGACACACAACAGTATGAGAATGGCCAGAGGGGAGGGGAGGCAGGGCTGAGCTGAGATGGGCAAAGGGGGCAGGGCAGAATGGGGACATCTGTAATAGTGTCAACAATAAAAATTACGAAAATGAAAAGCCTGTCAGAATGATTAAGTTCACACTAAATTTGAAAATTCCAAAATACAAGTGTCTGGGCATAAATACAGACATATAGAATAAATTTTAAAATATGTTATTTAAACAAACATGCATAATTTTTTTAACCCTCACTTGAGGATATATTTTTTTATTGGGGAAGAGGGGCGGGTGTGTGTGTGTGTGTGTGTGTGTGTGTGTGTGTGAGAGAGAGAGAGAGAGAGGGAGAGAGGGAGAGAGAGAGAGAGAGTGAGAGAGAGAAACATTGATCAGTTGCCTCCAGTACTTGCCCAGAGAGAGGATCGAACCCACAACCTAGGTATGTGCCCTAACCAGGAATTGAACCCTCAACCTTTTTGGTGCATGGGATGACACGCCAACCAACTGAGCCACCCAGCCAGGACCAAACAGGTGTAACTTAAGGGCAGGAACACTTTAAAGGTGCAGAATTAAGATAAAAGTTGTCTTAGAAATACAGATTCTAGAAGAGAAATGAAAGACAAAAAGGAAGGAATAAGTACCCTTTGGCAATTCATTTATGAAGGAGAAAGAAGAAAAGTGGAGCCTGGCCGGGCGTGGCTCAGCAGTTCAACATCGACCTAGGATCCAGGCAGTGGGCGTTCGATTCCCGGTCAGGGCACATGCCCGGGTTGTGGGCTCAATCAATGACTCTCTCATCATTGATGTTTCTATCTCTCTCTCCCCTCTCCTTTCCTCTCTCTGAAATCAATAACAATATATTAAAAAAAAAAAAAAAAAGTGGAAAAACTACAGTTCTGCATGACAAAACTGTAAAATTGGAACTCACAACTGCCCCCCCACCAAGAAAAACAAGCTCCCACTATCGAAGACCTGCTCTAAATCACTTGACCTTAGACACAAAAAAACCTGTAAAGAGCTGCTCCAGGATACCTCTGAAATATTACCATCAAGTTATATTCTCCCTTGATGTGGAAGACTTAATGAATTCAGATTTTCTTTTTCAGTAGGTTTCCCTGCTAGTTTTTATGGGCATTCATTTGTCAACAAAATGGCTTATATTTTAGATTTTCAACATGAAAATATAATCACCACAATTAAGGCATATCTAGTTTGAAGCTTTGAAAATCAAGTAGCTACAAATAAGCCTCCGGGTAAATTTATAATTGAGATTCAGAAGTTAAAGTCAAAGATTTAGAATTAAATTTTTGCATTCATTTGCACATGTATCATGTTGATACAAATTCTCATTTTAAAGGAAACTACAATATTACAGATGCCCCCATTCCCCCCACCCTGCCTTTTGCTCCCCTCCTCTTAGCCCCTTCACCACACTGTGTCCATGGACTGTGCATATAAGTATATAAGTTCTTTGGTCAGTCTCTTCCCACCCCCTTCTCCCCGAGATACCTCAGTTTGTTCCATGCCTCCATGTCTCTGGACTTATTTTGTTGCTCAACTTATTTTGTTTGTTAGATTCCACAAATAAGTGAGGTCATGTGATATTTGCCTTTCTCTGACTGGCTTATTTCACTTAGCATAATACTCTCCAGGTCCATCCATGTTGTCTCAAGGGGATTTTTTTTTTTTTTAACGTTCAAATAGAAGATCGATTTGCAAAACAGCTTGCCTTTTCCTATTAGTTAATTCTATGTTTTTCTTATAATTATTTGTTATAATTTTATAAACTCTGTCTCATGGCCTACTGCTTTAAGGCTGAATACAATTGTGTTATTCATTTAAACTTACTCTGATGACTTTCTTGTCATATTATCTCTCAAGAGATATTATCTCATAAGAAAAACTGTACCTATCATCACTTCATAGTTTGAAACTGCTTTATGATCCTTTATGAAATTATAAAGTTGTTTCCATAGAAACTTAAACATAAAAAAGAATATGTATTTCATTTTCTTCCCTCCAAATTTGAAAACCTCACTGAAAAATTTATTTGCTCCAGCTGTCATCACAAACTTTTGCTTGTCATTTAAGTTGCTAATTGGAATGCAGATCTGTTTATTTACAGAGGTGTCTCATGGCCTCTAGTGGTGCTTTGCATATGTCTACTATGAAAAGCAAAGCAGACTTGCATTCTACAGGACCAATCACTGAACAATAGCTCGATAAGAGGATTGAGTTTTACAAAATCTCTCACAATTTGGAATGCCCGGAACCTTTTCTGCATTCCTCATAGCTATGTGCCCCTCAAGAGACAGGATTCTTGTTGCTTATCCAGGTTAGAAAGAGTCCTTCAAAGAGTCCTACAGTAACAAAGAAAGTGGAGTCAAGAAACATATGAGGATATTACTTGTATTAAAGGGCATGTGGGAAAGGATTTCAAATATGCAAAAATAAATTCATTGTTCACATTTCCTCAATAACAGGAGCAGAAGAAAGCAGTTTCAACTTTCAGTTTTGTGCACTGCTCTGAAGTGACATCTTGACATTAAGTAAGAGTATTAATAATAGTACCATTAATGATATCAGCCCCTTACCAAACACTTTCTGTCAGAGAACCTGACTCAGGTTATCGCTAAACAACCACCCTATAAACAGTCTATTTTGAACCTTAATAAGTGTGAGAGGATAGGTGTTTCCCAAGGTAACAGAACTAGTAAGGAGAATAGGTAACATGCAAGTGTATATCTGTTTTATTTCAAAGCTCTTTTCTTTTCAGGATGTGATATTCCACTGAGAACAATATGGAATATATGTCAGAGAACTGTCTTAGAACATCCTTTAATATCTGTATCTGTGAGTCTCCACCTTATTTAGCTAACTGTATTTTATTATTGCCTAACCAAAATTCTTTCATTAGATACTAGGCATCCTTCTAGGGATTACTGCCCTCATGTTTACCTGGATGCCTCCTCAATCCTATTTCACTATTCAGCTGGAACATTATCAACCCAGAAAAAGCCTTCCCCAATTCCCAAGAAACAGAATCTGGTCCCCTTATAATAAACACTCATACACCCTATGCTTAGCATTTAAATTATCACAAGTGTAATCAGTTGATCATGAAATTATATCTTTAAAATCAATGTTCTTCATTAGATCCAAGTTACACGAAGTCAAGGACAATGTGTATCTTATTTACAGGTGTAACCCCAGTTTCTTACACAATGCCTGCCACATAGCAGGAGCCCAATAAATATTTGTTGAAATAGTTACGGCAACTATATTTGAGAAATCACATAGAGGAAGGTTATCTCTAGTAGGCACTGATTTGTCTCCAAGTTTCTGCTGCATGGGACAGGTGGGTAGTAGTCCAAATACAGGTTAAATGTTGGATTTTTAAAAAAATTGTCCAGTTCTAGATCAAGTGCTTACATCTCAGTTATAAGATCTCTTTAAACGGTCACTTGTTCTATGGTTAAACATCTTAAATCTCAGGAAATTCAGTATCCAGAGGAAACCCATTGGCACATTGATATTTAAGCCCATTTCACTAATCCAGGAAGAATTCAATTAAAATGCTTGTTTGGGTAGCACACTAAATTCATATCCAAAAAACTCATTACTGAATTTCTACTCTTCTAATCATAGTGAGGAAATTGTTAAAAACCAGAAAATATCAAGAAGGATATCTCTTCTTCTACCTGGGCATAGACAATGTAGACACTTAGACAATACAAAACCTCAGATATAATCTCTGGATTTCCCTGACAGCTGGATGCATTTCCAACCAGGCTTCGGGGAATAGACTATTAGCTAAAACATCCACTGCAGGGGATCGTTCCAGCTCACTGCAATCCTGTTATTTAGAGGATAATATCTAGCCCACAACAACAAAGCTCTAGGATTTTTGAAATGTCGCCATTTCAAAATAGCTAAAAATTGGACTCCTCTGAGAGTGCTTATGTAAGGTCTGAGGAGGGAAAAAAGGAAAGATAGTGGTGAAGTAGGATAATTTTTTCAGTTGTCATAATGCTATTTTTATATTAAATATGGGAAACATATACAAACAAAAAGAAAACTCACGGATTCACTTCATTACTAGAGTCACAATTATGTGGTGAAGCTTCAGTGTTGCCTAGTTTTTGTTTGTGTTTTTAAGATTCATCTTCTGGAGCATATGTGCTTAAAGTAGAAGCACTCACATAAATAGCTGTGGGATTAAGTGAAATGTCTACTTGTGTTGACTTCGCCAGTTTTCCCTGCTCCCTAAGTGTGAGAACCTAACTATATTAGAATCTCTTACATCATACTTAGTGAAAGTATTTTTTACTGAACTACCATGAAATCTAGCCTTTTTCACAATAACTAGGTGTGCATTCCAAATTGCTTTCCCTCATTTATTACAGCTGTTTGATCATCCAGCACATTTTTTAATAAATGCCAAAATAGCGTTAAACTTTTGGCAAAGAGAAAATGATTATACCTGCACATGTTTGCAATCACAACTAATTATACACCGATAGCAGGTGGCAATATTTTTCTGCAAACACTGGCTGATGTTTAGAAACACTCACCTTTACCCACAGATTCATGTTATTCCCCATGGTGCTTTGCATTATTTGTTTTGGTGGCAACAAACACTCAAGAATATGCCGTTAGATCACTTTCAATTATGTATGAAAGAGCGGCGGACAGAAACTCGGGGGAAGACACATTTTCACTTAATGCCAATATAAAATAGAACAGTTCTCTGTTTTCAATATTTTTATTTTTTATATATTTTTCCTTATTAAATTCATTAGGGTGACACTGGTTAGCAGAATTCTACAGGTTTCAGATGCACAGTTCCACAGCACATCACCTGTGCACTGTATGGTGTGTGCAGACCAACCCAGTCAAGTCTCCTTCCATCACCACCTACCCTCCTCTACTTTCCACCTCCCCAGCCCCTACCAGAGTATTGTCAGCGGCCATGAGTTTTCATTTTTTCTTTTTTCACTCAATGCCTCCCCCTCTCTCTCTCCCCACCCTGACAACTGTCAGCCTGCTCTCTCTCTGAGTTTGTCTCTATTTTGCTTGTTACTTCATTTTGTTCATTAGATTCCAGATGAGTGAAATCATATGGAACTTGGAACAGTTCTTACTCTGGAAAACATTGGCGATGCCAAATAAAATGCTAGGTATTGTAGAATCAATCTTGGCATTAAATACTTACGATGTACTTGTGTATTGGAGTATGAGTACGTGGCGGTGTTCTCATTTATTTGTGGTTTCATTCACTTTTACCCGCAGTGGAGAAACAAGCCTATTAATCTGAGTCCCTTTCAGATGTTCTTAATACTAGAATATATTCTTGACTCCGTTTTGTAAAAATCTCTAACAAAACAGAGGGAGTTCCTAAAATGTGCTAAGAAATCGCTACCATGGAAGTACAAGTAAAGTATAGTAATCCTGTAGATAATTCTATGAGACAGAGTTAAGAGACCAAACAGACTGAATTATTTCAAAGAATACATTACAGATTTGTAAGACCAGCAAGTACATGTAATTATGCTTTATTGAATACCTTAGTACTTAAACTATAAAATTTTCAGGGGTTTGAGTCTTGATATCTGTGTTAACCATTTTATTAGAGATTTCAGATGCTAATATTGGAGGGATTCTTTGGAACCTCTTTGAAACAATATCAGAGGAGAGTTAAGTTAAATATCTGGTAGATAGGTAACCGTGTCAGCAAAACAAGCCACATGTACTATACAAAGCTATCTATAAATCAAATGAAAATGTGTTGAGTTTTCATTTTATAAAGTTTATTTCTCAAGGACAAGATCGATGCACAGTAGAGGACATGGTGGGAAGGTTAGTACCCGTCTTGGTGTAGTTTAATAGTTCCAGAGGAAAAGGCTTTTTCCATTTCAGCACATTTGACCTAGCTCCTCTCATAAATCTACAACTTCATATTTCAAAAATTACATTGATATTAATTTCTTCACCCATCCACTGTGGTGTAGCCAGAATGAGCATGTGCTGCATATACTATTCTAAGCTACAATTTATCAGATATCTCAACTCATTTATCCTTATACATACTTGTATCAATAAAAAAATACATCAAATATGGTTATTTTTCCTATTATTCTGAATACACCACAGCCATCTTATCTTTCTGGAATATTTTATTCAAGTGTAAGTAAGGACTATGATCCTTTGTTTTCCATGTTACTGAACACATTCTACATTTATCTTAAGGTTTCAGAAACCTCTGTTTTCATCAAAATGTTCTATACAAACAACCCGCACCCTTTTAGGAAAAACAAAACAAAGTTGCTTCCAAAAGTATAAGATTTTCCTTTATACTATATAAAGTAAACACATGAAGAAATTAGAAGTAGGAATAAAAACAAAATCAAAATAATTTTTTGTTTGAACTTGTATTTACTTACCACAATGTAATCACTCAAAATAATAATTAAATTATTAATCAACAGTAATGACAATCATTATATTGAGTTATCAACATGTTTACCAATTACTCTATTCACCTTCACTGATTACATCCTACTCTTTCCTTCTGGATTTAATTTTATTACACTATATTCATTGTTGTTGTTTTTTAATCTCCTTAAATAATGATCTGTGATTAATACTGTTTTCCTGTGTTTGAATGTCCCCATTTCACCCTCACCCGTGAACAGTCTATTCACAGGATATATAGTTCTACTTTGACAGTTTTTACCCTCAACACATTAAAGACACTACTCAACAGTTGTATGGACATGGAATGTGGTGAGAAGTCTGATGTTACTAGCGCTGTTCAGACTTTAGTTGTAATATATTCTTTAATGATTGCTGTTATAAATATTCTTTAATGATTGCTGTTATAAATGTTTGTTTATATGTTTAGTTTCACAACATTGTGTACAGAATTGTAGTTATTATTCCAGGTCATTACTTGGGGTGCTCCTTCACTATCAGGACTCTGCTTGTCTTCAATTTTAGGACATTCTCAACCATTGTTTTTATTAAATTTATCTTTATTGTTGAGATCATTACAGATATCACCCATTGCCCCACTCTACCTGGTTTTTGCCCCACCCCAGGCCTTCACAGTATTGTCTGGATCCGTGGATTATGTATATATGCATATAAATTCTTTAGGCAATTTCTTCCTGTCCTCCCACCACTTTCCCTCTGAGATCCCTCAGTCTGTACCATGTTTCCATGCCTCTGGACCTATTTTGTTCATCAGTTTATTTTGTTCATTAGATTCCACATATAAGTGAGATCATGTGATACTTGTCTTTCTCTGACTGGCTTATTTCACTTAGCATAATACTCTCCAGGTCCCTCTATGCTGTGCCAAAGGGTAAGGAATCCTTTGTTTTTACAGCTGCATAATATTCCATTGTATATATGTACCACAGCATTTTTATCCACTCATCTACTGATGGGCACTTGGGCTGTTTCCAGACTTAGCTATTGTAAATCATAAAGAATAATGCACCCCTATGTTCATAGCTGCACTATTTACAATAATAATTATTTTTGTACTGTCATACCACATTATATATAAATATCTTAAAAGACAAATTTCTCTAGAGAAACCTGAGTTAGGCAGTGACTTTTACATTTTAGTATATTGAAGTCAAATTCCCAAATATTTTCCTGAAAGAACAAAGTTCTAAATAAAACTAGAATATGAAGACAGTTATAATAGGCAGAAGACAACCCATAAGAGGAGACTCACTGAAAGCTAAAAAGAATGAGCTATCTGAAGAATTGGGTCATCGGGAAAATAAAAACACAACTAGTTTTCACTGTTAACTAGGATGGCTAAATATTAAGAGAGAAACAATATCATGTTTTGACCAAGACGCAAAGTTACTGGAATTCATAGATTGCCAGGGTGAGTGTCAAATTGTATAGTTACTCTGGAAAACAAGCTGTCAGTTTCTTATATAGTTAAGCATATACTTACCATGTGACCAAACTCATTTACTCCTAGATAAATTCTACTCCCAAGGTAAATTTTTTTAGCTGTCAAAAAACAAAACTTGTACAAAAGTGTTCACAAAGCTTCACTAATAGTAGCCAAACACTAGAAACAACTAAAATGTTCAAGAAACAGTGCATGGATTAACAGATTGTAATATATCCAAATAGCGATATTGTTCAGCAATTAAATGTACTACTAATACATGTGACAAAACAGTTAACACTCAGAAATATTATGTGAGTGAAAGAAATCAAACCAGACACAAATGAGAATACACTGCACAATTTCATGTATATAAACTTCTAGTACAGGCAAAATTAATCTATATTGAATGTTAATCATATAATCATATGCTGAACTGGAAGTTTGGTGAATTTATTGCATAGGAAACTTTTTTTTGGTGATGGAAATTATTTTGATTGGTGTGGTGGCTACATGGTTCTAAATATTTGTCTAAAACTCATTGACCTCTATAATCAATGCATGTTGTTGTATATAAATTATGGTTTAATATATTTAAATATCTAATAAATTCATGTCAGATTTAAAGAGCTTAATTTATTTCCTTGAGTATGGCTTCACTTATGCTAGGAAAGTAAATTATTTGTGTGTACCTTAGTGAGGAAGAAGGTAAAAAATTCTCCAAATGAAATAGGACTTTTCAAAGATTCTTGATAGCCAAAAAGCATAATAAACTTATTTCTTACCTACCAATGCAATGGGGGGGGGGGGGGGGGGGAGTGAGAAACTAACAATTGTTCTTCGAGAAATTTTATGGTCTATATATAAAATACAAGCGAATCTATGGAGCAATTACTAGTATATTAGAATTGGTAAGAGTTTAGAGTTTAGTAGAATGGCTTGATAGACAAATAAGTAATATTCAATAATTCACATTCATTATAAATAATTAAATATCATTTGGAAAATAATACCACTCAAAATTGGCCCCCACTAAAAGTTACATAAAATTAAATCTATCAAATGTTGGCATGAAGGTTGGGGAGAAAAGTGTGTAACATGATGAAGATCTAAAAGTATCACTGATTTTGTCATTAAAAACTTATCACTAATTTTGTTATTAACAATCATAAGTGTAAGGTTTTCTAATGTTCTAGGAAATTCTCAGCCCATATACTTCCTAATTTTTCCTCCCTTAGCATTCTCCCTTTTTTCTTTTTCTGAAAATGCTGTCAGACTACTGTGGGAGTATCTGAATTTTGAATTCTCACCTGTGGATGATTCAATTAATGTCTTTTTATCGCTCTTTTGTATTTTCTATCAAATTGCATAAACACCATGAGGACAGAGATATGGTCTTTTTTTTTCTTTTTGTCATCACTAATTCATCCCAAGTGACGAACAGTGGTTGGCACATGGCAGGTACTCAATGCATTTTAGTTGATTGAAAATATGCATAAAGCTTCTTTCTTTGTTCGTGGTGAATTTCCTAGTTAAGTCTTCTAGATGTAGAAGAATAAGTAAAGATTAGTTGTTCAGAGCATGAACTCCGGTACCAGAAAACCTAGGAAAAAGTTTAGGCTCCACCTCTCTCTTTAAAAATTACCAAGTGCTTTCAACATATCTTTTAATTTCTTTACTTGCAAAAAGAGCATAATAAAAGTTTGTTTTAATGATTAGCGTTAATGTATAACATGCTTAGAACATTGCCTGGCACATGGTAAGGATGGTGCAAGAGTCTACTGCTAATGTGCTAATTTCCCATTTAGATGTCTCATGTCTTTCAACTAAACCACTTACTGCCTTTATAATTTCAGTGGCTACGTTTTGTTTTCCTAATATGTTGTTATGATTCTAAATATTAACTACATGTTTAAAATATTTTAAAAGCTATTAAGGTACAATTCTAAAAATGTACACATATTATAATAATAAAGATTGATGAATTTACCCAAAATAAAAATGCATATAATGTACACCTAAACCAAAAAAGCACAATATTATCATGACCCAAAGAATTGCCCTTTTCTACATTTCAGGATTGCATAATAAGTCATCATTGTATAGTATTCTGTACTGAAAATATTCTGAATATATCATAATTTGTGTTCATTGTACTATAGGTTGTCATTTAGGTAGTTGTCAGTTTTTATAGCCAAAAGGTTTTATTTCATAAGCTTCTCTTTCTGAATCACTAATACTGATTTCTTTTTTACCACTTTAAAATTTAAATATAGTTATCTAAAAGGTTTTCAAATCGTTATATTGATCCTATTTTTTAATGGATGGTTCTTTTGACTAACTTGTTAGTTTACTCGTGTGCCTTGTAGTTCTTGTTTATGAGCTTCTAATTTAAAGATATTTTCCTAATATATGTTTAAAGACCATTAGGCCATATGGTATTAAATAATTTATATTAATTAATCAATTTTGATTTCTCAACCAACCAAGATATGTTATTCTTTAACCACACGCAGAACAACTCATGCCCCAGTCACCTATGCATGGCTGTGTTTCTGCCCTCAGTCACACACAGGTTTGCATCTCTAGCTACAAACTCAGGCAGGCGGGCAAAATATTCTAACACTAATTCATGTTCTGTCTTCCCAGCCCTCTAAATTGCACGTGAAATATGCAGTCTTAATCTCTTACCACATGAAGATGGAATTTGACCTCAATTTGTGAGCAATGGGATCCTTTCCTGTCCTTGGCTTCCCACAAACAACTCCCTATAGAGCTTAAGCCTGTGCTACTGGTATTTTCTATTTCTGGTCCATAGGGACATTTTTCAAATGTGCATATTTAATTTTATTTTTACATTTGATGTAGTATATCTCAGTGAGTTGGAAAAGAAAACTTTTAATCTTTTTATATCTACAATCTTAACTTTGAACATCTATATCAACTTTACAATGAAAAATATCTACTTTTATTTTCCCACTTCATGAAAACATCTTCAATTTCAACACAAAAATTTGAAAACAAAACTTGCCAGTGTATATGTCTATTACAATATATCCCAATGTAATTTTAAGTTTTTACTTTTGTTTAAGAATAATCTTTGATTTGTCCTCTTTAGTTAACTTGTATAAGAATTTTCATACATGCTAAGAATTAGAACATTAAATAAGAGGAAATATAACAATAATAACAACATCTGAATATAGTATTTTTTCTCTCAAATATTTGGCATATCAAGAAATGCAATATTGTTTCTCAGCTTTTCAAATTTATTCACATTATTCATTTATGAGTTTATTAATTACAGAAGGAATCTACACTTCTTTTTAAGGACAATATAATTTGTGAAGAATCCTGTGTAATATGATCTAATTTTCAATTAGAGACAAAATTAAAATTGCCTAAGAGGTTTATAATTTCTTTGAAAATGAAGACAATCAAAAACTTCAATATATTATGTGGTGTACTAATTAGGAACAGGATCATCAATCAAAATGAAGGTCATATAATTTATTTGTCATTTAATAAATATTTTTTTATCTTAAGGAATCAATTATAAATATTAAGGGATCCATATACATACCATAGTAACAGCATTTTTGGACACAAACACTATCATGCCTTTATTTAGGGAAAAGTTTTTTTTTTAAAATATTTAAAATTACAGTTTACATTTAATATTATTTTGTATTAGTTTTAGGTGTACAGCATAGTGGTTAGACAATCAGATACTTTACAAAGTGTTCCCCCAATATTTCCAGTACACTCCTGGCACCATACATAGTTATCACAGTATTGACTATATTCCCTATGCTGTACTTTACATCCCCATGACTATTCTGTAACTGACAATCTGTACTTCTCAATCTCTTCACCATTTTCACCCAGTCCCCCAACCCCCCTCCCCTCTGGCAACCATCAGTCTGTTCGTTTGTTTGTTTTACTCTTTAGATTCCACAGTTAAGTTAAATCATATATTTGTTTTAGTCTGATTGATATTTTACTTAGGATAATACCCTCTAGGTCCTTCAAATTTAAATCTCACTCTCTTGATCTATCACCCTCTTCTCTGCCTCCCCCTGTTTAACCTCTACTCCATAGTAAAAATTTTCTAGACACTGTACCCATTTTCTTATCACCACATAATTCATCCTTGCATCCATTCATATTTAATTCTTACTTTGCATCAGACCCTGTACTATATATTAGAATTATAGTAGCAAATACAACAGAAAGCCTTCTATTATTTCCAAGCTTACCTTTAGTTGGCAAGAGTCAGAAAATAAATAATTGAATAATAAATATTTGACATAGTAATAAAGAACATGAGGAACAATAAATGAGGGTAAAGAGATAGCAAGGAGATGGTGGTCGAGGCCCTTTCTGATAAGGGGATAAACAGGGCATGGCAAAAGTAGGTTTACAGTTGAGAGTACAACAAAACAGCTTATTCTTGTATTAATCATTGTATTATTTTACATGCACACACCTATAAACCTACTTTTGCCCCACCTGGTATAAAGAGACCCATGGGAGTGAGCATGGGGAAATCAGGTAGAAGGCCATTCCAGACTTAGATAACGGTTGGTACCGTGTGTTAAACTGGGCCACGTTCACAATCCCATAGAACTATAATGTGATGTTTATTACTACCAATCCAGCCAGATTAAAAATACCTCACTAAAACCAGAGAAAAAGTGCAATAAAAGATCGTTGAATTCCAGGTCCCTGAAATAGAACCTGCTAATAAGACAAGGCTGAGATTATTCTTTCACAGTAAGAATATGGACTTCACCAAGACTTAGTAGTGTCTCTGAGTATGGAAGGCAAAATTAGCAAACTTATGAGAAATTCTTATTTAAGGTAGGTCATCTTTCCATCTTTAGGCTGGCTTTAAGATTGGTTAAAGATAACGATAAAATAGTTGAGGAGTAGAAATAGCAAGGTGGGGGTATTGAAATAAGAGTTACAAAGATCCTTGGAAAGTAAAGGGTTGGTTGACGCCATCTATTTAAAGATTGAACGGCATTTTAATATTTTTTTAAATTTATTTGTTTTAGGTTAAATGGGTTTTTGTGGAGTTCTTGACATGAAAAATAAAGTTACCGCAACTTTTATCTTTCCAAGCAAGAGTTTTAAAGTCAGGTTGATTAAGACAGGGGATTAATAGAGGTTTTATGTTTTTATTTTTGTTTTAAATGAAGAACATCAAATATTAAGACATAAACATAAACATGTAAATATAAGCTGCACGGGTATAAATGGTTTGGGTTCTCAGAGCCTTCTTTTTAACCCTGAGGTCAAACTAAACCATTAATACCTGAGGACAGGGCTTCACTGCTACATAAGATGTCAAGATCATGTCAAGTTTCCAGAGCTGATTGTTCCATAGTGTTGTTCTCCTGTTCTTTTTGTTGGGTGATCATTTGTTGGATCAATTGGATGGCACAGAGTTGGCACAGCAGTATTTGTGATTCAGAACAAATTTAATAAACACTGCAATAGAAACAAAAACCGAAAGATTATTAGCATAATATGTAGTCCAATTCTCAGCCAGGAGCCTAGAGTGCCCACGTTATGTAAAGAGTACAGACATCATCACCATCATGAAAAATTTGGGATTGATGGACACAGCAAGACAAGGATTTTTTTTAAAAATGAAAGGGTTTCTAAGCAGAAGCTTGGGAATAAACAATGACTTAATACTCTCTATAGCATATAGATTGAAATTTGCTTTTGACTTAAAAATTTTTGCAGGAAGGTGTTAATGAAAACTACTTATGACGCTGGTTAAAGATAGTAAAGAATTTATTAAATAGAAATTACTGCAATGGTGGTTTTTCAGCAAGGGAGAGAGATGAAGCTTATCTCTACACACAGCATGACAAGTGAGGATTTATAGCCAAGGAGTAGGGTGAGGGTTTGTGGAGGAAAAATTACTAAGGAGCAACATCCTGGGTAAGAAGGAAGCTGGCTAATTCAGCTTGACTGGATTCTTGCTCAAGACAGGCAATGAGGTATCCAGGGTAAGGAATAGGGAATTTGACCAGATATGGAGGCTAATCAGGGACCAAGGGCAGGGGTTTCTTCCTAAATCTCAGACTCTGCAGGATTCCTGCTAAAACTGGACTAAATGAGCAAAGGACAGGGTCAAGGTCATGGCCTCATAGACGCCAGATTCAAGTTTGGGCAAGGAGTGTCTCTGTCAGCATGGTGATAGGGCAGATGGGTGTTTTAGTAATGAGCAATGAACACATTGGCAACTTTTTAATCTTTCTCAGAAGAGTTTTCTAAAATAGTTAAGTCAGCTTGAATAGTGAAGGCAGTGGAATAATAAAATTATTTTAGCGAATATAGACTGAAGAAAGCCTTATGGTAGATAAGTTGCATGGGAGTAGATGATTTCCATTTTCAGAACTCATGTACACACCATTTGGTGATCCAAATCAAGGGGAGTGAGAGCACCCCTCTGTGCTTCACTTCAGGACTTACCAATTGAGGATGAAAAACATCCCTTTATTGCCACCTCATATCCTAAAATTGAATGTTGGATGAAGTGTCTGAAAGCTCATCATTTTAAACATTTTGTTTGAAATAATGCAAAAATAGCATAGCTCCTCACTTTAGATCAAGATGCACAATTGATTTGTTTTCAGGTTCAGGACCCAAGGCAAAACAGACAAGAGTTCAGTAGTAATATTCTCTAATAAAAACAGGACTGATAATTCCACAAGAACATTACTGGGGTACTCTTCTCCTTTCTTGCCACATTATCAGGAAGCTATTAATGCCATTTAACTAGTCTAATTGGGGAAGATAATACCTTGTACCTAATTTTTTAACCCCTGACGTTTAATGCTGTTGACTGTGAGAATTCCTGGTCCAATTTTTAACACCATTTATAGTTCTAAAATTGCTCCATGCACAGTTGCAAAATTTTATGTTAACTATAATTTCAGTATTACAGCAAATATCTATTGATTTTTACTTTAAGATAGTAACTATATCTATCATGTTTTATTGCATGTGACAAAATTTAAGGCCTGCACCAGCTCTTTAGAACTGCATAATTATGCTTTATTATCAGTGGAAGTGGGGTTCTTGGGGTGCCACTGGAATGAGAATTTCCAGAGGCCCCATGGGAGGATGCGATATTGTAGAAAGTTTTACTTCTGTGGAATTAGAACGCTGAGTTTCCAAGGTCCTATTTCCCTTTGTCCCACCAAGGAAGAAGTCCCATTTTGCCTTCAGTAGGGCTAAGATGAAAGCCAGTGTCCAGAGTTTTCACTCCATGTTAAGACACAGTCCAGTCTAGCATCAGGCTAGCTTAATTTGTGTTCCCTGATGCAGTTTATCAGTCCATGCCATGTGGGGTCCACAGGGCCACATGGCTAGGGAGGGAAAATGGGCAGGAGCAAAGCCAAAGGAACCAGAGAGCCAAGAGAGCCAAGAGACAAAATTCCTTTGTGTCAGAGATTATGTATCCCTCAATTTTTATGGGCTTGCATTGACCTGGCTCTCTCTGGCCAATGATCTCTGTTCCCAGGTTTAATAGACAGACACCTTCCCTATGTCATCCTGACTTAACTGCACATGTGCCCATCTTCCCCTTTGTCCAGTCCTTCCCCCAGTAAGGTGCAGGGAATGGGCCAGTTGTTCCCCAGAAAGTGTGAAATTGCAGTTTCCTGGTGAAGCTGCCCAAATGATATGCCTGTGTCTGGCCTTCCCTTTGCTTTTTTTCTATTATTAATAACCAGCAATTACAATGGTATTATATTGACATAGACAAGGAAGGATGACCATTATACTAGAGTTTACAGGTTAGAAACTGAGATGCAGAGGAAAAAGTGTCATATCTGTGGTCAGTGAGGTATTAAATAATAGAGTCAGGAATGGGTATTGAATTTTTGGGTTATCCACTAGTATTCTTTCATTGACTGATTCTTCATCCATAACTCAATTCTGTAATTTCAAATTAAACATGCATGATGAACAAAGCACTTTCATAAGAATAATTTTATAAAGAGATGTTTCAAGAGAAACTTGCTCATATAGATGGTAAAATTTAAAATGTACTCTCTGGCTATAAAAAAAAATTGTCAGATTTCCAGGTTTTCCCAGCAGTCTAAGATTTCAATAGAAATTGTCAATAAAGTAAAAAGTTTTTGTGGTTTCTTCCCCCTCCATGAATGTCAAGCTCCTTTTGTAGAACAAAAAGCATTCTAAGGTCCTTAATCATTATTATTATTCTAGCACTTGTAGGCAGATACATGTTTAAAATTTTATTTTAATTTTCAGCCTCTGCTATAGCAAAGCATTTAGAGAACTCATTGAAATGCACAACTCTTTCAGGTTGTTCCCATTAGGTAGACACAATCACTGTCAGTAGAAATGAGAAAGAAGCAAGATTTGGGTTTTGACATGCAAATGAGTACCTTAAGCATCTCACTTTGCTTCAGAACTGATGTATCTTAGCTATCACAACACTGTTTACTGAAGCAAAGTATGTATGTTTTGGCATTTCTTAATACAGGGATGCTAAAGTTAAACAAGGTGTGTGATGTGGCTGTTTTGTACATGACATATAAAAGATTCCTCCAGGCTATTACTTGAACCTAAGGGAGTCAGAAGAACAAGCCTAAGAGCAAAGGAATTATCGTGGTAAAATGGAACTGTGGTCTGTCTAGCATAGCAGTGAGTAGGGGCAGAATTTTTAAATAGCTTTAGGAGAAGTTTGTCCTTCCTCAGTGTTGACTCACAGGACATCAGAGGAACGGAGGCAGCGTGTATGGAGGGAAGTCATCGTGAAGTTTCAGACAGTAGGCTCTTTCATTATACTGGTTATTTCTCACAACTATTTTTTTGTAGAGGATTTTATCACTTTACTAGATGAAGAAATTAAAGCTCAGAAGTGAAGAAACTGTCCAAAGTTTCAACGTTACTCAGTGGCAGAGCAAGGATTCAAATCACATTTGTATTTTTCACCCAGGAATTTCCCAGTTTTCTCTTTAAAATATTTTTTATCAAGAATGTTCTTCCCCATCATATTAATTTGACTGCAACTTAATCTCTCTATGAAATAGATATCATTTATCTATATATAAATACCTAATACATATCTCTCTATCTTTTCCCATAAAACTGTCCCTAACTTTGTACAAATGAGTTGCTACTTTGTTTGGTGGCCTCACGTTCTGTTATTATCTTTACCACACCTCAGTAGTTAAGTTTATGTGCTTGTCTTCCTCACTGGATAGTGTTCTCTGATGGCTAGCAGTCTCAGTCCTTTAGTCATGCTTTTACTCCAGTTGACTAACATAGACTTGTCACATATATAAACCAAAATTAATTTTAGAACGTAACAAAGAACAAAAGCAGTTAATTGAGCAAAAAGACCGATAGCCTGGGAGACACAGATTCAGGTAGCAAAATGAGTCATGTTTCCTGAGACAAAGGGGAGACCTCTTTTAGAGCAAAGTTTCCAGCAAGGTTCCCAATTAGGTCCATTTTATGTAAGTGAGGTATCCAAATGGTGCAGGTCTGATTGGATGGGGTAGGTCTCTGTCCAGTGGTAGACAGAAGAAACCAGGGTTTCCCTGCTGTGGTTGACTGAGACAGCGTAAACAAGCAGGGAATCGCGCTAGAAGCTGAGAGAATTCAGTCTCTTTTTCCCATTATACAGAGTATGTGAGGAGCCCCTGATAGACACTCTTTATTCATAAATACATTTCTTCTTGTGGTCATACAGAGTAGGTGCTCAGTATAGCTTAATTTATGAATGAATTATCTAATTGCTGAATTATATTGCTGGAAAAGCTGCACCACTTTTATTAGCTCTGGTAAATCTTAATTTTTTGATTTTAAAAATGTCTAATCGTGGTCTGGCCATGTTTCCTGTAGTCTGGTCATGTAAGACAGAAATGACTTACCACTTTCTCCCTTTGTTGTTATACTATGACTCACTCAGGCCCTCTCCAGGTTGCTCTGTCCTTGTTACTCATCCACGAATTCTTTGTAATATTTCAGCCTATGTTAACTTCTCTTATTCTTAGCCTGCCATACCACTTGACGTTCCCAATAAATAATTTAGAGTTTGGTATTTGTGACTCAGTGCTATTTAAAAATATGTATTTTGTGTGGGTGGATGTGTTTTTTAATACAGATGGTAGGTAAATTGAGTCAGGTTGAGTACTGAATATGTTTCTGGGAACTATTCTGGGCCAAATGATAAAGAATTTAACTGAGTGGTAGTGCTAACTTCAGACAAATCCACACTTGAAATTCAGTTTATTGCCTTACCTAGGATAAAACAAAAATCTCTTGAGCCTCATATTTTCTATTGTGGGGGAGAAATAAACTTTACCCGTGAAAGTTATTTTTGCTGGTCTAATAATCAAATACACAGAGACAGATTAGCAAGAGAAAATAACCAAATTTAACACATACATGTGTTTGGGAGCTTCACATACTTGAATCAGAGACCCCACATGAACAAGAGCTTCAGAGACAGAAAGGAAGCTTGGGTATCTAAGACATTCGAGCTTAGGGATGAGATACAGTGCTTTGGGAGCTTCAGAGGGTCACTGCAGAATGATAAGAGCAGAGGCTTAGTAAATAGAAGTTTGTCCTGCCTATAGATAGGTCAGATGAAGTTATCTCTGCTAACCCCTCATTTTGGGCAGGATCCTTAATGCAAGCTCTTCCAGGTAGTCTAGGGAGGGGCAGAAGTTTCTTCAGAGCTTTTCAGCTAAATTTGTTCTTATCTCAAAACAATCCTCAAATCACTGAAGCACATCTTGAGCTGACCAGGTCTGTACCTCCACACCATATTTAAAAAAAAAAGGGATGAAAAATTACTGTAGCTCAGGGTTGTCTTTAAAATTGCATGATACAGTTCACATGAAACTCTGTACCACATTGCTGGTACTCAGTGTTAGGTTATTTTCTCTCATTCTTTAACATTTTATTTTAAAAATTATTTTTTTAAATGTTTTTATTGACTTTAGAGATAGAAGGAGGGAGAGGGAAAGAGAAAGAGATAGAAACATCTATGAGAAAGAACACTGATGGGCCACCTCTTACACGCCCCCTACCGGGGATCGAGCCCACAACCCGGGCACATGCCCTGACCAGGAATCAGCTGGTGAACTCTTGGTGCATGGGTCAGTGCTCAAACACTGAGCCACACCAGTTGGGCTCATTCTTTAACATTTTAAGAGGTGTTCTCTTTTCTTTGAAGTTCTCCCCATGTTAGCTATTGTTATAGGCAAAGGTAAATAAATACTTTTTGTTTTTTTTACTTTTATCTTTTGTTCCACATACTATTAAATTGTTGATATTCTCCTTTCTTTCAAAATTTTTGCAGAAAGTTCACATCAAAAGTGAGCACCGTGTTTTGGCTGGGGCTGGGCCAGAGTGAGCCTGTGGGAGGCATGGAAAGGGAATGAGGCTTAGGCTCTGCTCTTCCTGCTGGTCTTCCTTTACCATTTCTTTCTTTGAACAGATTCTCATGATTCGTCCCATTTGCGCTCTGTGTTCTCTCTGCTCTCTGTTCATCTATTTGTTTAGGTACATCAGACATCTCCTAAGGCAGCCCAAACTTTTCCACAGCTTTCTCTCAGCATGGACCCTTTATTTGCGAACAAGCAAAACTATTTTGATTCTCAAAAATAAAGTGGTGCAGGTCATATGGCAATTACCATTTATGGATCCCAATCTCTTTATTTTTTTCTCCTTAAAATATATATTGACTTCAGAGAGGAAGGGAGAGGGCAAAAGGGAGAAACATCAGTGATGAGAGAGTCGAGTCGTCATTGATCGGCCTCCTCCTGCACGCCCCCGACTGGGGACCGAGCCTGCAACCCGGGCATGTGCCCTGATCTGGAATCCAACTGTGATCTCCCGGATCCTAGGTCGGTGCTCAACCACTGAGCCATGCCCAGCCAGGCTGGATCCTAGTCTTATTTAGAGGCACCAGATTGTTTACTGGCTGAGCAGCCTCAGGCCTCTCTTCAAGGCCAGCACAGCTCAATGGCATGTTGTCTTAGCTACGTTGTACCAAAATGTCCTCAACTTTTACACAAAGTCAAGTATAAAGGATTGAGATTTTTGTTCTTGGTCTTCAACTTTTGATGACCTAAGCTCTGGAAATTGAGAAGACACAAAATAAGAAAGACACAAAGTAAGTTGTTGGAAGATGGGGATGGGACTCAAGAAATTGGGCAAAGAAATTTAATAAGAAATGAAAAATATATCTACATGTGTCTATGTGTCTTTAAGTTTTGCAGTCTAGTTATTATTATACTTGCCTGTCCCAGAAGATGTTACTTTCATCACAAGCAGAGACTATATTTTATTAGGAACACTTGGCATGTGCAGTGGAACAGGAAAAAATTTACATCTTATCCAAGAAGGCCAAGGCTCAAGGTCTGACACATGACAACATATACTCTTTTCTTTTTCTACTGTTGTATTCCCAATATTAAACCTGGTTAATGTTCAAAAATTATTACTGAATGATTGACTCAGTGAATCAGAACAACTTATTGCCATGTTAAAAATTCATATTAAACCTCAATATGCTTTATTTTCATATTTAGAAAATTTAACATACCCCCAAAATATCAGCAGAGATTATTTAAAGTACCTTGATAAAGGAAGATTTGGTTAGTCAGAGGAGCTTGCGGAGGCTATTTTATTTTATATAGAATTCACAGATAATAGCAATAAAACCTCAAAGTCAGGAAGGTCTTTGAGTTTCTTTTATCATTTAAGATATTGACTCTTTCTCTCCCTCACTGCTTGTAACTTCAGAATCAGAGTGAAGGAAATTTACTCTCACCTGCTGTGTGCCAGACTCTCTTACCTAAACCATAGCAAGTCTAAAGATTGTACAGACATCCTTTAAAATGGCACCATGCTGACCCAACATTCTAACTTACAGCCTCTCCCAGGAGCATAGTGACTCTCCTACTGGGAGGCCCTAGAGTGCCACATACAAACCACAAAGGCTGAAGTGGCCCATTACAATGCACAGCGAATTATTTATACAATTACCACATATGCTTGCTTAGCTCAATGGGGCATAAAGTCACTGTAAAAAAAAATTGCAGTCTCCTACTCAAGCATCTTTCAAATCTGGAAACGGAGTAAAAATGTAAATTTTTACTAAATTGAAATTTCTAAATCTTACAACTGTTTTAAGCTACTTAATGATTCAAAATCATGACTCATATAAATTATATGCAGAAAAACTAAGAAAAACAATGTTCAATGTAAGTTATAGTTTAAAAAGTGAAATATAGAAGTTGATAGACACTAATTTTTTTTCCATTCACTTGATTTTAAAAAGATTGTTTCTATAGGTGTAAACTGTATAGTTGGAATAACATCACACTAGGATAGTAACCTAACTAGGATGGATAGGCAGTCCTTAGATCTAATGATCCAGAGAAAAAGAAGCCCAGTATTATATAGCATGAAATAGCAAGGAATCCTTTAGTAATGTAGGCACTTGAGTGCTAATGTAGCAACTCCCCTAGAAAAATGGTTTAAAAGGCAGAGGCTTCAATTCTAAGTTTTTCTGTCATGGTAGGTTCCTTAATTAGTATTAAGCTTACTGGCTGACAAACTTGAGTATCCATTCATGAAGAACTAAGACATCAGAACATTTTGTTCATTAATTGGTTTCCTTAGCTGGTCTATGTATTTTTACTGCATGTTTGCCAGTTTGATAGTAAAGTGAAACAACGGTGAACCAAGTTTGTTATTCCAACCAATTTTTGATTAGTGACCTGGCTTGACTGGCTTTTGCTAACCCCATAGATCACTTCCTGTGTGACTTAGTGGAGCCACTTCTAACTCACTGAGCTTGTTTCCTCACCTTTGAGATAGGCATATTATCTTTCTGCCTTTGCCATATGATACGTGAATTAAACAAGACAATGAATATTAAACCATTTGGAAAATAACAAAATAGTATACAATATTAGTATGAATATTTGCATATTGGTATACTGCATATTAGTGAAGGTTACCTTGAAGTTTTGCTTTAAAGGCCCTTAAAACAAGCAAATTAAAATACTGAATACATGGTCTAGGCTTAAAAGGATGTATAATCAAATATACAGAGGGAACAGAAAATAAAGCAATGCGGTATATTTCCTGTTGCTAGATAATAAATTGTCACAAACTTAGCAGCTTTAAAGTATATACGTTTATTTTCTCAGTGTCTGGGTCAGGATGTGATACAGTTTAGCTGGATCCTATGTTTAGGATATCACAAGACTATAAACAAGGTGGTGGCTGGAGATGTGGTTTTATCTGAGGCTCAACAAATGAAAGATCTTCCAAACTCAGGTTATTGGCAGAATTTATTTCTCTGTGGTTGTAGAAATGTAGGCTTCAGTTTTTTGCTGGCTGTTATCCATAAGCTGCCCTCAGCTCCCGGAAGCTGCCTGAAGTTCTTTACCAAATGACTCTCTCATCTTAGGAAACCACCATATGGCAGTTTACATCTTCAAAACTAACAAGGGAGATAAGTACTCCAGAACAATGTGTTAATACCTTATGTCATATAATAACATCAAGTCAAGTAATTATATCTTACCATTGCTGTAATCTACTGACTAGAAGTAAGGTTTTGCATATACTCAGAAGCAGATAGAATCACACAGGAAAAATGGGACCAGTGTAAGAGTCTGTCCACCACACATGGAGTGGCCTGGAGGTTCACTATATATCATCCATTGTCTCTGGGAATTTTTCCATGAAAGCAACATATGAATGGTGATACCCTCCTTATTAAGAAAGAACTTTGATTATATTGATTGTCACATCTGGTTGTGATCCAAGATAAATCACTTTATATGTAAACAATGTTCCATCACAATGTTCAAGTATACATATTCTTGTACACATACGAACAGATATATATTACCAAGACATACCTCAGACTAAATATGTAAAAAATATGGGAGAAATTTTATTACTATTTTGTTTTCAGCAATAAATTAGTTATCCATTAGTTGGCTGACACAAGCTTTAGCCAAATATTGCATGTATTATAAAACAAAACAAGCATTTGTATTTCCACAAAATATTTTCACTGAGAAAATATTTGTATTTTCAACCAGAGTCAATGTCTGCCTTATGTCAATAATCTAAGTAGACAGTTTAATTCAAAAATATCTTAATCATAGATATACTAGCAGAAGGACAAGTTATCACTTTGAGATGGAAATAATTATGGTATGGTTTTAGGAGAGTAATAGCAGAAGAGGGAAATGATAATAGAGTAGAATGAGCAATAAAGTAGGGAATATGAAGAAAGAAAAGAGCCCAGTAGATTTGGGTGTCAACTTCATGCACATTAATTTTTTTAATTCTCACAACTCTACAAGTTGTTATATTTTCTGTTTTCACTGAAAAACATCAGAACTGCAAGAGGCTCGCAGGTCCTGCCCCAGTTAAGTAGGCAGGCAGTGATGAGTGAGAAATCAAATATTCATCTGTGAGGCTCAATGCTCATTTTTTTCTTTATCCCAGTGTATCTTGCACTGCGATTCTGAAACCACCCAGATCAAAATTACTTCTGGAATACATTGAAATGCAAATTCCTGATACCCACTCCAGATCAGCAGGATGAGAATCTCTAAGGTAGTAGTCCAGAAATCTGCATTTTATCCTAGTACCTCAAGTAAATTTTATTCCCATTGAGATCAGAGACACAATGTTCAGTACTAAACTCATTGATTTAGAGAAAAGAAATCTAGGCTCAATTCCCATTTCTAAACTTTTACAGTTTTATTGTGAATTAGGCAAGCCACAGATTCCCTTGCCCTTAGTTTTCAGCACTTCAAATATGCCTTTACACTGCCTTCTGACCTCCACTGTTTTTGAGGAGAGATCAGCAGTTAATCTTATTTTGCTTCTGTTGTACGTGATGAGTTGTTTTGCTTTTGCTGCTTTTGGGATATTTTCTATCTTTGACTTTCATCATTTTTAATATGATTTATGTAAGATTACTTTCCATCTATTCTACTTGGAGGTTGTTGAACTTCTTGGATGTGTAGATACATGTTTTTTAGCAAATGGTGGGAGTTTTCAGCCATTATTTCCTTGAATATTTTTCTGCTTTTTTCTCTTTTACTTTTCCTGGTACTACCATTACGTGTATCTCAGTATGTTTAAAGGTTTCCAACATTTCTCTGAGCCTCTCTTCACTTTTATCATTCTATTTTCCCTTTGTTCTTGAGACTTCATTTATTGTGGATCTATCTTGAAGTCCACTGATCGATCTGCCAGTTCAAATGTACTCTTGAGCCCTCTAGTAGATTTTTCATTTCAATTATTGCACTTATCAACCTAGAATTTTCATTAGGCTCTTTTTCATGAAGTTTGTATCTTTATGAATATTCTCTATTTGATAGTACAATGTTTTTATACATTTCTTCTCTAGCCATATTTGACCACATTTATAATGGCTATTTTGAAGTCTCTCTGTTCAATCTGACATCTAGTTCCTGTCATAGGAAGTTTCTGTTGTATTTTAATTTATACTGTGCATGGGTCACATGTTCCTGCTTCTCTGCATGCCTCATTATTTAATTGAAAACTGAACATTTAAGTAATATTTTGGGAACTCTCTGAATACTAACCCCCTTCCCCCTTGGCAAGGTTAGTTTTTTTGTTTCTTTGCTTGCTTGCTTATTTAGTGACTTTGCTAGACTATTTTAATGATGTATACACTTCCCACATTCTGGAGCCTTTGGTGTCACTCATCAGAGGGCTAAGCCTTAGATATGTGCATAGTCACCCTGGGATGACAGTAGTTTTAGAAGCATTCTCTTTAATTCTCTCCTGGATCTCTCTGGTAAGCTATCTGTATCGTTTGGTATAGCACCCCACATGTGAAGTTCCTTTAATTATCAGCCTAATGTTCTATTGTTTTGGCAATGTCCTTGAGCATAAATTTCTCAGCCTTCTGATCCAACTAAATCTGAGCAGAGACAATTTTTGAGACTAGCCTTCGAGATTTTTTCTGTGCCCAGCATGTTTCTTCTTTGCTGTCTCTTTCTCTGTTTCTCTCTGTTGAACTAGCCTGACTGTGGTTTAGCTTGTTGCTCTTAATTAAGAATAGCTATTGTTTTTGAGAGTGCTTTTAGGCTTCACCTTCCTCACACTCTATTTCTTATAAAATCAGTTCCTTTGGGGAGAGTTTTGAAGTGCTCTTTTGGATGGACTTTCACTACCTCTGGAATAATTTGAGTTATTTCTTTTTTTTTTTAAATTTTATTTTTGTTTAAAATATTACAGATGTCCCTTTTTCTCCCCAATGACCTGTTCCCCCCCATTCCTTTCCCCTCCCCAGTCCCTCTCCCCACCATTGTCCATGTCCTTGGGTTGTGCATATATGCACATAAATTCTTTGGTTACTCTCTCCCCCTCCATCCTCCCACCCCCCTCCATCCCTCTGACATTCGTCAGTCTCAACTATGCTTCCATGTCATTGAATCTATTCTATTCATCAGTTTATTAAGTTCTTTAGATTCTACGTATAAGCGAGATCATGTGATAGTTTTCTTTCACTGCCTGGCTTATTTCACTTAGCATAATATTCTCCAGGACCATCCATACTGTCCCAAAAGGTACGAGATTCTTCTTCTTTACAGCTGCATAGTATGAGTTATTTCTTGATAATACTTCGAGTGCTTTGCAGGGCAATAGCATCTGGTCATCTCACTCCTGGGTAGATCCTTTACTCTAAAAGTAGCCTGAGGTGAAAGTTATCAAGGCTTCATTATTCTCACCTTGCCTCACCTAGGGTAGAGCCTTTATCCTATGGGTAGGAGCTGGGTGGTGGAAGGAAGCTCCAACCTCTTAACTGTACTCTTCAACTCAGAGTTGGAAGGGGTGAGAAATACTAGCATCCTGCGCCTCCTGGTGGTATATAGGATAAGCCTTAATTGAGAATTGATTGAAAAGAAAGGCAAGTCCCTTGGCCATAGGGACCCAGTGCCAGGCTGCAGCTTCAGCCAAGCTGAGCTGTGTGTGAAGGGAGAGACGATCATGGTTCAAATGCCAAAGGATCTTATTTTCCTCACTGAGTTTTAGTAGATTTTCTTGAATAAATGTTTTTTTTATTTGATGCATGTCCTTGGGACAATTTTGAGAGAAATCAAGTGGTTGATTTTTAAAAATAATTTGAACTAGCTTTGCTGGTTTTGCTGAGGAATGGGTCTATGAAACTCCTTATACTGACATCCTACAAGTGCAACTCCTAATCTTAGTTTTCACCATTTATAAAATGAAGAAACAATACCTACCTCAGAGTGATGTTTAAGATTAATGTGAACATATGTGCTAAGAATTTTATAAATAAAATGTGTTATAGTCTTAATTGAAATGTAGATATAGAAGTTATCTTTATTAGTTAGAGATGCATATGAAAGTATTTATGTATGAAATTGCATTATGTCTAGAATTCTCCATAAATGCTTCAGCAAAACCAAAGACCTGAGGGAAGAAAAGGAATGAATAAGTTTGGTAAATGTTCAACAATTGTTGAAAAGGGGGGGTGGTGGGTATGTAGAAGTTCATTATAAAATTATCTCTACTTCTGTATATGCTGAGATTTTTCATAATAAAAAATTAAAAGTAGAAATAATACATAGAGTAATGCCTGGAAACTGGGAAAAGCAGTATACATCTTTTAAATCCAGTGCAATGACAATAGATAACAGACCCTTCTTTCAATCACTCTTTTTTTAAACAATGGGAAGGGTTCAGTATGATTACTTACATGATTCTGTTACTGTAGACAGTCAGGATGCTGGGGTGTCCCTCCCATTGGCTAAGATGGGAGGGTCTTACACTGAGCATGCCGAAAGCTAGAAAGATGAATGGATAGGGCCCTGAGGGTGCCAAAAGCTAGCAAGATAAATGGATAGCACCAAAAAAAAAAAAAAAAAGCCCTTCATATCGCTATAAGATTGTGGACTTGAGCAGGAATGGGAGATGGTCTCTGAGATGGGAGTCCACTATTCTCCCAGGCCTAGTGGCACCTGAATAAAACCTCTTTTATTTTGCATCAGCATCTGCCTCATAAATTTGGCTTTCATTGAGGCAGGCAGCCAAACCTGTGTTTTTTCAGTTACAAGCTCCATTATTCTTATTAACATATAGGCCTCACTCATTAATGCGTGGATGCAAACTATGTATAAAGTGTTCTCATTTTTAAAAACCACAAATTTTTAGAAGTGAGATTCTAATGGTGTTTAAAGCACAGTAAAAACTACTTACATAGTTTGTTTATTTGTTATTTGGTCTGAAATGTATGTCAAAGAAATTAGCTCACAATAGTTAACAAATTATATACGAACCTCAGGTTTTTTATCTAAATAGACATTTTTGAGAGTAAAAGTAGATAGTAGTAATAATTATACAAGAACACAGATGTAGGTTGGGCAAAATGGGCCATTGGATCATATGGATATCCTAAAGTTACCTGAAAAAGGACAGTGTATATAGTATAAAACCTTCCTCCAAAAATTAAATAAAATTATTGAGAACCAAAAATATCATCCAGTTTTCATCTCTCCTCTTCCTCCCCCCCTCCTTCCTCTAATAAATTTTTAAATTGGGTCCCAGGAATTTGAAATGAATTACTTGTTCAAAGGCATATAACACACAAGCAATCCAGGATCATAATTTGTATATCTTGATGACCAGTACAGTGCTCTTTCCACTTAGTGAATAACAGAGAATTTGAAAACATTAATATTCATTTATGAGTCCAGTTTTACAAAAACGGCAGTTATGTATTTTAGATAAGTGATAGCCAGAAAGATATGCCAATTCTGTCTGCCGATAATTGAAGCATACATATGTTTTAACTATATAAAATATACTTTAAAGCTTTTATAATAAAAAATTGGCACGATATAAGAACATCAAAAAAAGAACTTCAAGCTCAGCACCAGAAATTATTTCTGTCAGTGGACACATTAGGGAAATTAGTGCAACATAAACATGCAAGAGAAAGCAGTTTATTTTTATGTGACCTCATGAATATTTACTGTTCTTATATCTTACAATTTTATAATAAACTGTTTAAAACGTATCTAGGGACATGCTCTAATATAAGCAAAGAGGTGTTTTTTTAAATAATTGTCAATACGGCATACTTAGAATTCTACTAACATTAATTCAAATATTTCTAACACAGACCTTTGTTTGGGGATGGATTCCATTTGGTATATTTCTGAGAAATTGTCTTGAAAAACCATTGGCGTACAGGTCTAATAACCCCTTCTTCTTCATACAAAAAGAATTTGCCTGAAGGGCTTCCTTTACAGGTTGTCTGTGGTATCTTCATTGGTATTGACAGTCTTCTCTTTATAACTCTGAAGGACTGAGGACAGTAGCAGCCGTGCACACAGTAATCTGGAAATCAAGTGAATGGTATGGCTCTTAAATAACTAAATAGAGAAAAAAAGCTTTGTCCACAAACTCTCATCTCCACAATTTCAAGAATTAGACTTGAGTCTAAATTACATCTCCTATGAAAGTGCCACATTCATTTTATGTCTGACTTTGATATCCTAAGTACCTGGCACTGTAACAAAAACTGAGAATCTAAATTGCATGCCCATTACCTGGGAAGTGGGTTAAGCACACACACTTCTATATAAAGAAGGTAATTTAGTGATACCATCTGAAGTGAAGCTTAATTAGTCAAAGTAAACATTTTTGCAAGAGCTAGTACATATTGAGTAGCATTGATTAAATTTTAACAATGGTCAAATATAGATAAATATACTATTAAATAGTTCAAAAAGGATAAGTCACATAATCATATTTATTATCTGTGTATTCCTAACCCATTAAAACACAACAAAATTGGTTTTCATTCATCAAATGATTGATTTTCATGGACAAAAGTCATCTTTTAAGTAGCTTTCCAACTTGTACAATTGGCAAGATGTATTTACTCACTGGCAAAAAAGGTCTGTAGTCTAGTATTTCTTAAGAAAAATGAAATAGAAAATAATATTGATTAAAAAGAGTATTGATAACCATTTTTCCCCACCAAATTACTAAATGACAACAAGCAAGAATTTTACAACTCACCTACAAAAGAGTTAATCAATACATATTTTGAATAATTGGTTCTTTTATTCTAAAATACTTTATAGAGGTTCTACTCTGTGAGTCACTGTCAGATACCAGGTGCCTAAAAAGGAACATGTGTATCCTGGCTATTTAGAATCAACCATAAAAAACTGACATTACACTTCTTTACCTTCTCTCCTTTAGTCCCCATTTCCCAAAATACCACTTGCTCCCCACACTGTAGTTTTGGGACCCTCTGAGCCCATGTTGCCTGCCTGCCTTTAAAGGTGCTTACTTTTCTTAGAGTCGTGAATCAGCCTTTGAATCTTAGACTTGATTTTCAAAGCATAGCTTCAGTTTCACTTTTTAAATTGGCCACAAGGAAGTTGAATGGGACAGTAAACCTCACTACCTGAAGCTCACTGAGCCCCGAAAGAAAAATAAGGTCCTACCTACCCCCTTTCTTTATACAGGACTGAAGATAAAACATAAAAGGTGTATGGTTAATTCTTTAAAAGTTTGTCATCTAAAAAAGAATTGAGCCCTGCCGGGCATGGCTCAGCGATTGAACATCGACCTGGGATCCAGGTGATCAGGGTTTGATTCCCGGTCAGGACACATGCCCGGGTTGCGGGCTCGATCAATGACTCTCATCATTGATGTTTCTCTCTCTCTCTCTCTCTCCCTCTCCCTTCCTCTCTCTGAAATCAATAAAGATATATTAAAGGAGAATTGAATCACAATGAATTTTTTTTTAAACATATCTTTATTGATTTCAGAGAGGAAAGGAAAGGGGGGAGAGAGAGAGAGAAACATCAATGATGAGGGAGTCATTGATTGAGCCCGCAACCCGCAACCCGGGCATGTGCCCTGACCAGGAATCGAACCTCAGTCTCCTGGATCCTAGGTAGATGCTCAACTGCTGAGCCACGCCCAGTCGGGCAACAATGAATTTTTAAAACTCCTAATAAGGTTAAAATCCAGCCTACTTGAAAAGAGATCTTTTTTCTTTTTTTCTTTTTTTTCATATTATGAACACTCAGAATTTACTCTCTTACAACTTCCCTCCATACAGCGGTGCTAGTTTTACTCATGTTGTACATTATATTCCTTGTACTTATTTAACTTATAACTGAAAGTTTGTACCTTTGACCACTTTCCTCCGATTCTCCACCTCCCCCAATCTACTTCGTCTGACCAAAGTCTGATCCTTTATTCTGAGTTAGTTAGTTTATTGGTTTGTTTACTTATTTAGATTCTACATATAAGTGAGATCATACAGTATTTGCTTCTCTCAGTCCATTCATGTTGTTGGAAGTGGAAAGATTTCTTTTTCTTTTTATCCTAACCCAAGGACATGTTTATTGATTTTAGTGACAGGAAGAGACAGAGACAGAGAGAGAGAAACATCAATGTGAGGAACATTGATCGATAGCCTCCTGTACATGCCCTGACCAGGGATCAAACTCACCACCTTCTGGTGTATGAGCCACCCAGCCAGGGCAAGATTTCATTTTATTTTGACAGATAAGTAATATTGTATGTATCTATATTATGTCATCTATATCTATATCATCTATCACACCTTCTTTACCTATTCATGCATCCGTGGACTCTCAGGTTATATCTATGTCTTGGCTATTGCAAATAATGCTGCTTAAACATGGGTGATGAAAATATCTTTTTGAGTTAGTGTTTTTGTTTCCTTTGGATATAGTACCAGAAGTGGAATTGCTGAATCATGCAGTAGTTCTATTTTTACTTTTTTTTAAGGATCCTCCATACTGGTTTCCATAGTGGTTATACCAAGTTATAATCTCACCAATAGTGCACACAGGTTGCCTTTTCTCCACACCCACATCACCCTTTATTATATCTTGTCTTTTTTATGATGTGATATCTCATTGTGGTTTTAATTTGCATCTCCCTTACTAGTGATATGTATGTAGAACATCATTTCATGTACCTGTTGGCATTATAACCAATCTTAGTATCCAAAATTTATAAGGAATTTATAAAACTCAGCACAAAGAAACCCCAAACAATCCAATTAAGAAATGGGGAAAAGACCTGAAAGACACTTCTCCAAAGAGGACATACAGATGGCCAAGACATATGAAAGGATGTTCAACATCACTAATCATCAGAGAGATGGAAATTAAAACCACAATGAGATATGATCTCACACCTGTTGGAGAGGTTCTTTATTTGGGATCTTGCTAGCTTTTTCATATAGGTTTGTTGCTAGGATTTCCCTCTTGGAACAATTTTTGCTGCATTTTACATGTTATGGTATGTTCTGTTTCTATTTTGTGTCTCAAGAAAGGTATTTATTTCCTTTTTAATTTCTTCTTTTACCCATTGTTTGTTCAGAAGAGTGTTTTTAAATTTCTGCATGCTCATAAATTTGCTGTTTTTTCTTGTTACTGATTGCTAGTTTCTTGCTGTTTTGGCCAGAGAAGATATTTGGCACAATTTTTAATCTTCTTAAATTTGCTAAGACTTGTTTTAATTTTTTTGCCTGGCTTACAATATGTTCTATTCTGGAGAATTTTCCATGTGCACTTGAGAAAAAATGTGTGTACTATTGTCGTTGAATAGAATGTTCTGTATATATCTGTTAGGTCTATCTAGTCTTATAGTGTTGTTCAAATTCAATGTTTTCTTATTGATCTCTGACTGGATGACCTATCCATTGTGGATAGTGGGATATTAAAGTTCCAAACTATTATTTTACTTTTTTTCCCCTTTAGCTGTTAGTTTTTTTCTCTATTTATGTGCTCTAATGGTGGGTGCATAAATATTTACAATTGTTGTATCCCTTGATGTATTGACCCTTTGATATTTATATAATTACCTTCATCTTTTTTTTTTTTTCCACTTTTAAACTCTATTTTATCTGATAAAATTATAGCTACTCCTGCTTTTATTATTTTTTGGTTGCCATTTACTTGAAATATCTTTTTCCATCTCTTTACTGTCAGTCTTTGTGTGCCTTTAAGGCTGTAGTCCATCTGTTGTTGCCCACATATTGTTGAATCTTTTCTAAATCCATAATAGTATCTTTTAATTGAAAAATTTAATCCATTTACATTTCAAATAATTATTGGTAGGGAAGGGCTTATTATTGCCATTTTTTCCCATTATTACCCATTTGTTTTGTAGATCCATGTTCCTTCTTATCCTGCATTTCTTTTGGCTTGTGTGTGTTTTGATGTCCTTTAGTATCAGTAAGCTTTGGCTTCTTTATCATGTTCCTTTGTGTAATTACCACAGGATTTTTCCTTGTGGTTGTCATGAGACTTACATAAAATATATTACATTTATATCACCCAATTTTAAACTGAATTGAACTTAACTTCAACAGAATTTGTAAACTTTACACTTTTACTACTCCTCCCCCTCAAATTTTAGGTTATTCTGTTACAATTTAAATATTTTCCTATAATCTAGCTAATAACAGGTAATTGCAGTTAGTTATTTTTGCATTTATTTTTTAAACTTTTAAACTAGAGGTATAAGGGAATTTCACACCCCCATGACTATATTGCAGAATCTAACTATGACTATATATTTACCATTGCCAGTGAGAATGCATTATCTTTTTTATGTTTTTATAATGTTAATTGGCATTTTTTTACTTCATTTCAAAGAACTCTTTTCAGCATTTCTCATAAGGCAAGTCTGGTGGTAATGAATTCCCTCAGTTTTTATTGTTCAGAAAGTTTTTATCACTCCTTTGTTTCCAAACGACAGTTTTAACAGGTGTCAAATTTTTGGTTGACAGTGATTTTCTTTCAGTATTTGAATATACTACTCCATTCTCACTTGCCTGAAATCTGTTGAGAAATAGCCGATAGTTTTAGGGAGTACCCTTGTGTGTAACTTCTCTATTTCCTCTTATGCTCTTAAAAGTCTGTCTTGGTCCAAAGACAATTTAATTACAATGTCTCTTAGTGTAGCCCTATTCAGGTTCAATCTATTTGAGGTCCTTTTGGCCTCATAGATCTCACTATACAGCTGTCTCCCCAGGTTCAGTAAGTTTTCATCCATATTGCTTTAAATATACTTCCTGACTTTCTTTCTTTCCTCTTTCTGGAATTCTCATAATATAAATATTGCTTCTTTTCATCATGTCCCAAAATTCCCATAGGCACTTTGCACTCTTTGTAATTGTTTTCCTCTTTGTTTCTCTGACTAGGTAATTTCCAGTATCCTATCCTTCAGGTAAATCATTTTTGTATTCTGCATAAATAAGTCTATTTTAAAATTGTTGAATTACTCAGTTCAGTTGTATTTTTCAACTTGAGGATTTTTTCAATTCTAGGATTTCTGGTGTGGGTTTTGTTTATTTGTTTTTGTTTTTTGATGGTTGTTATTTTTTTGTCAACCTTCTAATTTTGTTCATGCATCATTTTCCTAATTTTTTAATGTTATCTGTTTATTTGTTTTTGTTGTGTTGTTATTTTTGTAGCTTTCTAAACTTCCTTAAAAGAATTATCCCTAATTCTTTATCTGACAGTTCAAAGATCTCAGTTTCTTTATGGTAAGTTATTACAACTTTATTAGTTTCTTTTGGTGGTATCAGATTATCTGATTTTTCATGATCTTTGATTCCTTACATTGGTATCTGCACATTTCAGTAATTAGGCTACTCTTCCAGATTTTACAGTTTGCTTTGACAGGCACTGTTCTTTACCATTAAGCTCAATTTGTTTTTTGAGGGGTGTATCTGCTGTTATGTCCTTGGGCAGGTGAGACTTGCCATTATGATCTGTTTTTGAGCTCTGAGGATAGGGATGGTGGTTGTGTGCCAATTACTGAAAACAGTTGGATAAGACTACTGGCCTGGTTCCCTACCCAAGTGAAGCTCTAAGGTGGACTTTACATTTCCCTGGACTCCCTGATCAGGCTTATTAGATTTTCAGGACTAGATAGTATATTCAGTACTACATGGGACTATGCATTAGCTACTTTTTCTAGCAGGGCAGCAAAATTGGACACTGGGCCTACATAGCTCGTTGTCTGGGGACCTGAATGAGGCCAGAGTGTGGAATTCCCTGGTCAGGTGAGGTGACTCGTTTTGTTCTGCACATGGGGGAACCACAGTCTGTGTTTTCTGTTCAAGTGCCACTGTACAAAGGGTTGTTGAATGTGCTATATAGCTCTTCATGTGCTCTGTTTAGGTTTCCTGGTCAGACAAGATAAAGGCTGTATTTAGTGATAAGTGGAGCTACAAATTAAATTCCCTGCCCAGGCACTGCAGGAGAAACAACTCTGAAGCTGATAAAGCTCTTTGTTGCCTTAACTCAAGCTGACCTGCACCCCAAGTTCCTCAATAAAACCAGGCCACTGGCTTTGCTTTGCAAACTATTGGCTCTGCCTGTCTGCCTATTGGATCATATGCTGCTGGGCTATACAGCTTCAAGGAGCTGTCATCAGCTCTTCTGGTCAGAAGGGGCAGAAAGGCATTCTTTACAGTGAGTGGGGTTGTGATTCAGCTCCTTGCTGGGGCAGGAGGAGCAGGGGCCACTCCAGGCTACTCTCAATTTTCCAAACAATCCCTTTGATTGAGAGAGGCTAGAGCAATCTTCAGCCTTGGCTATGAATTAATCCCCATGTCTGTGTATAGTTCAGGAACACTCCACACCCAGTAATGGCTTTGCTGTGGGGGCGATGAGCTCTGTCTGTTGGCAGCTCAGCTATCACTGCCTCACATTGCTTCCAAGAGTGTGGGCCTGATGACACTCCCACAGTGGGTTAGGCTGTGGTTCAGTTCTTTGCCTGGGCATAGGCAATTCTGACTCTAGGGCAGGCAAAACTCTTTGTTTGGGGATCTGAATCTGGCAGATCAGCACTTTGCCAGGTTCCCTGTTCAGAGTGCACTTCTGACTTGGTTCTGAAGATGAGAATAGCCTCTGGTTGGAGTTACTACTTGGACACTGCAGGTGTGAACTTGGTCCCTGTGCTGGTTGCTGCAAGCCCTTCCCTGCTTCTACATCACAGTCAGATTCCCAGTGGTCAAGCCCTGCTGATTCTCCTACAATCATCATAGTGTGATGTGAGGTCAGAGTAGGGAGTCTCCCAAAGAATGCTGGGGTGAGGATTGGGGACTCATGTTCTTTTCCCACTGGAGGAACCAGAGGCTCAGGGAAGACATCTTCGCACGGTGCTGCATTAGTCTGGGGCAGGGTCAATGCAGTCGATGTGTACCTGCTTCTCTTACCCTTCTTGTGCGGCCTGTCTTGGTCTCTGTGGTGCAGGGGTGTGCCTTGGCCACATCCCTGTGTGCCACGTTTCTCTCAGCTGTGTCTTGTTCAACAGTTGGTGGTTCTTGTGTGAAGTCAAGATCCACATATGTTGTCATTAGTGATGTCACTCCTATTTTCTGTTAATTGATCTTTCAGAGTTATTAAGCCACAAAGTTCACCTATGTAAAGAATGTGCAGAAGTAACACATGGCACTTTGAGTGTGTCTGCCTTTTGGGAACTTTAGTTAGAAAAATGTAAAGTAATAGAAACTACCAGTTATTGCATAAACACTATACACTTTAAAACACCTCTTTTTCCCCATTGGTTTTTGTGTGGAACAATTAAATATATTTCAAAATAAGCCCTTAGCAGAGGAAAACCAGGAAATGCATTCTGCTGGTCATGCATTTAAAAACTGTGAGTAATATGTCAATGTGAGTTATATTTCTTCTCAAAAATAACGGTGTTTGGTTATTTAATGAAAAAGAGAGAACACATGTTTTAAAGTGATATAATTTGAAAGCTTACATAGACACATATTATAGCTCTGTAAAAATATCTATGACTCTTCTAGAACAGGTAATAGATTTAGAATAATTCAGGCTGTGGTTATGGCACCACCAAATGAAAGCATGGTGGCCAAAAATAGCTATACCAACAAAAACTGTTTAATCAGCATAAGCATAGGAAATTATTTTTAAGTACAGAGGTCTTGTGCTGGCCATAGAAGAAGTCAATGAAAATCTCTGTGGGTTGACCCTGTTCATTTGTATTTTAAAAACAGCAAAGTGATTCTGATACCAGCAAGCCACTATGCTCACAGATGCCACACTCCATTTCAATGGGAGAAGAAAGCATCAATTTAAGTTTCCTCGTCATTATCCTGCATGATGTGTGCTAGCTGAAGAGGGGACACGTAGAAAGTGTGTTCATTCTAATTAGAGAAATAAGTAATTTTTTAATGCAGTCAAATAAAGCTTAGTGCACACGCATAGTTACGCATTTTCCTATATTATGTAGGTATATAAATCTTTGAAAATATGTTGTCTTGTCATTAACACATGTAAGTTGATACATGCACACACACATTCACACACACACTCACATGCTTTTTTAAAAAATAGATTTTTAAATGATTGTTGACACAATATTATAGTGTCAGGGGTACAACATAGTGATCTGACATTGATATACATACAAAGTGATCACCATAAGTCCAGTACCCATCTGGTACCCAATGTTGTTTCTCTGATATTGACTATGTTCCATATGCTGTACATTGCTGCCAGTAATAAAATTAGTCGCATGCAATTTTATGGGCAAATATTTGGAAGAGGAAAGTAGATGGCAACATGTTAACCAACAGTAGGGCAGACCACTCCAAAATGGGCTTGCATAGGGCAAGTGGAATAGGAAGAAGTGAGATATGGATGAACTAAAGGTTTATTTACAGAACAAGGGTTCCCCAGTTCCCCTCTTAGCCACAAGTGATGACAACAGAAATCACGCAATAACAAAATGTGACTTGCCTGAAGACACTGCATTTCAATGAAATTAGGGTAAAATTAAGAAACAAGACAAAGATACAGAGAAAGAAAACAAGGTTAAGAATGGTCATGAAATGACAGTAAGATAGGAAGTCACAGGATAATGGTATGTAGCAGTTCTCAAAGGCCACCAGGCTATACAGGAGCAGAAAGTTGAAGGGCTTCAGAATGGATAGTCCTCAGAATGCAAATAAATCTGATAAATTATTTGAGAGAGAGAATCATGTAGACGATTGAGCTGAGAACCATTTTAGAGAGCTATGGGAAGTTAAGGAAAAACTTTATCAGATAGTCATTTTAGGTTTCCTTTGAAAAGACAGCAAACAAAACAGACAGACAGACAGAATAACTCGAGGGGAAAAAAAACACACCTAAATTTTGTATGAGAAAGACAGTGTATTTAGTATACTACTTGTTGGAACAATGAATAACTACACCAACATAATGAAAAGAAATAATTTAACCAAATAATGAGACTTGATTTATTGGGAAGATGAGATTTAAGAAAAGTGAGTTTAAAGAACCGGCATCAATTGAATGCTTATTATGAGTTATACAAAGTTTTGGATAATTTAAACTTGCTAACATACCTGGATAAAAGAGATGATGAAAGTTACTTTCCCCAGCCCTGGTTGGTGTGGCTCAGTTGATTGGATGCAGTCTCGTGCACCGAGGGGTTGCTGGTTCGATTCCTGGTCAGGGCACATGTCTGAGTTGTGGGCTCAATCTCTGGTGGGGGAGGCAGCGATTAATGTTTCACTCTCACATCGATGTTTCTCTCTCCCTCCCTCTCTCTTCCTCTCTCTTAAGAAAACTTATTTTCTCCATTTACTGATGAGAAAACTGATGTAGAATAATACTAAATACGAAGCCCTATATCACTCTGGTAGTAAATGCCTGAGTTGGGACGTGATATATCAGTTTTTCTCAATTAGTTGATCAAGACATAGTTGTACATGAATATAAATTAGGAATGTAGACTTCAGAACAAAAGAACAGAGTATTTGCCTATTTAGAATGGCATGGTATGGTAAGGGGGAAGATAGAACCTATGGAATGACTGAAGGTAAAGTACTGCTTTATTGTAGTATAAGCCTTATTAATACTATTTGACGTTTCCAAACATTCTCATGAAATAATTTGACAAATTTTTAAGTTGGTAAATTTTGTGAAATTATTAGTTATTCTAAACATTTTTGAAAGCAAAATATATATTAAAACATGAACCTGAGAAACATGATCAAACAAAAAGAAATTGAACTCTATACCACTAACTTAGCTAGAATTAAAGTCAGGGCAGTAGGAGAAATGGCTGGCTTTATTCTATAAAGGCATTACTGGCCCACGAATTGCATTGACTGCATTTCTTTATGCCTATAAAACATTTCTGTATACTATCTCAGTATTTTGTCATAACATTCCTATTTGTACATTAATCACTCAGTTTAAAGCTGAGCATCCTGAGGTGGTGGTGGGGAATGTCCTTAAGTTGTTTTCCCATGGTGCCAATTAGAGCAAAGCCAAGGTTAGCACCTAAGAACCTTGATCCCACTGTAGTATGCTTCCTGCTGTAGCTCACAGTGCTGATAGACACTGTTAGGATGCACTTAAAGGTGAAAGTGAGAGATTCTAATAGAAGGTGGAACCCCTACTAAGTCAAGTAATCTAACAAGGAAGTTTGTGAAGGTTCTTTTAAAAGTGTTTACATCTTCAGAAAGCAAAAAGCGAATTTATCTTGGAGAATGGGACATCCGTTTGCCATGGAAAGATGGATTTCTCCATGTACCCACAGTGAAACCTTTATGATCTATGATACTGGAACAAGTAAATAATCCATCTCAATACAGAGAAATAATGATCCACTCCTATTAGAACTCAGTGGAGGACTTACAGCTATGGACAACTTTTTCTGTCATTCTTTGTTGTAAAAATTAGAAATATTATTTCAAAGCAGGAATTCTGGAAAGTGTAGAGTTTATGCAGTGTATGCAATAAATTCTGTGCCCCTTTTATATGCCCCCAAATGTAATAGGCACTGGGACTATAGCAGTGGACAAAACAAACTAGGTTCCATCTTTCAGGAGCTTACATTGTTTAGGAGAGAGAAAGATAAATGAGTAAACAAATATAAACTAAGATAGCCACAAATACTAGGAAATAAATAAGGCAGTGCAGGGGATATGGCAGAAGATGACTAAGAGGCTCCTTTAGATTGAGGCTCATACATACCTCTCTAGCAAGTTGATATTTGACCTGAGACTTAAGTAAATAGAGATCTATGCAAGCATCTAGAAAACAAGCATCCAAGACAGGGAAGAGCAGGTACAAATACTTGAACCAGGGATAAGTTCTGCACATTGGAGGAATAGGAAGAAAAGCAGTGAGACTAGAGCAGAGCTTCCCAACTGGACCAAGTCACAGTAGCACCCAGTGAATGGTTTTACAGATCTGCAGAGATGCCAGCACCCTCAGGCTTCAAGGCAGCTATGACCTGAGCTCCTGGGCCCAAGCCTACTAGTCATGAGCAGTGTCTTTAAAGGACCTCAGTATTCCATCAAAAATATTATCTTTTTCTATATATGTCAAAATTGAGGGAAATTTGGAAAGCATGGAATCTAGAATGGAATGAATGTGAGGCACAAAATGAGTGTGGACAGCAGGCACAAGCCAGTTCATATAAAGCCTCATAGTTTATGGAAGAGTTTAAAATTTAGGTGGGAAGGTATTTACAAAGAGTGACATGATTTAATTTATGTTTTGATAGGATCTCTTTAGAGAGTGCACAAAGCAAAGTATTAGGATCAAGGAGCATTCCACATGTTCATCATTAGGGTGACCTTGGGGTTGTCACTTGGTATCTCAGTGGTCATGTTCCTTTATTAGATGATCAAGGATAATTGCATTTGTCTTTGGGTTTGCATCACAGGTGTCTTGGGAAGGGAAGCTGAATGATGTCGGTGCTTGCCCTGAGAAAGATAATGCATAAAAGGGGAGATGGTATTCCTGCTACTGACACCACACAGTCCAACCAGACTACTATCTCTCAGATCAGTTTGTGAGCAAGGACTGATTAACTTCCCAGAAGGAGAGAGATAATGGGAGCAGTGAGTCACTGGGGATTGCTTTGACACTGATCAGTTCCCACTGGCCATGCTGCTCAGGATAAAGATGAGTAGCAATAGAGAGATATATTCATCCATGGCCCTTTTCTATCAATTAAGCCTCCTGAATAAACCACAGAGACATCTATCACCTCACTGCAAGGCCTCTATTTCTCTATTTAAGTACTTTAGGAATAAAACATGTCCTGTTAACAGTCATGCCTGCAGGAGTTAAACAGGACAAGTGTCATAGATCTATCCCAAATGACACAGAACAACCTGTGGGCCTTACAAAGATCAGATTTTTAATATGTCTAGATGTGTAACATGGGGTATAGTAGCTTCTTGAATAAGTTTTTATTTCCTCATACTGTATTTAAAAATTACAACATGATAGTGACATTGAAGTGAAAGTTTCTATTTATATATTGATTCTTTAAATGTGGATAAAAACATGATTATCTGTTTTTTCGAAACGCAAAGTATTTTTAAAAGATAGGTGGTACCTGAAAGGCAGTTACTGAAGGGATTTTTAAAGTGATAAGTACACTAGAGTAAGAAAATGCTGATGAGATGAAATGGAAATATGCCAGGGAGAGAGAGGAACTGATGAGGGATTAAACTGAATATCACTATATTAAAAGGAGAGGAAGGGTTGATTTTTAGGAATGATATCCTTAAATATGTGAATGATCACAGATTCAGTGAAACAATGGAAGGGTTGACTTTTGGTTGAAGCAAGGCTACTTTATCCATTATTATAGGAGGAAAGACAAAAATGCAAGTACATGTTCATCGGGGAGATATATGGAAGATAGAGAGGGTGAAGAAATTTCTATAAGTCTGCCCTTTATTTTCCTCTTGAATTTTGAAATGAGATCATCAGCTGTGAGTCAATCAAGAGTGTCTTTTCATTTTGTTGATGGTTTCCTCTGCTGTATGAAAACTCTTTAGTTTGATGTATTATTTTTTTTCCTTTGTTTTCCTTGCCCAAGGAAATATATCAGGTAACATTTTTATTTTATTATTATTTTATTTTTTTATTTTACTTTTATTTTGTTTTTTCCATCACCACTTATCCCCTCTATGCCCTCTTCCACCTCCACCATCACCCACTCCCCCCACAATCACTACACTGTTGTACATGTCCTTGAGTTCTCTCTTTTCTTTGTTTTGTTCAGTCTCTCCACCTGCCCAACACCTCTCCCCACCAGAGAGGTCTGCTATCTATGAGTCTGTCTCTCTTTTGCTTGGTAGTTCAGTTTGTTCATTAGATTCCACATATGGGTGAAATCATATCGTAATTGTCCTTCTCTGACTGGATTATTTCACTTATCATGATAGTCTCCAGGTCCATCCATGCTGTCACAAAGGGCAAGATTTTCTTCTTTACAGCCGCATGGTATTCTATGGTGTAAATGTCCCACAGCTTTTTTATCCACTCATCTACTGATGGGCACTTGGGCTGCTTCCAAATCTTGGCTATTGTAAACAACACTGCTATGGACATAGGAGTGCAATTATTCTTTCAAATTTTGGGAGTTTCTTTGGGTAAATTCCCAGAAGTGGAATTGCTGGTTGAGGGGGGGGGGGAGTAAGAAGAAAAAGAGTCTCAGAGGAAGAACAAAAAGGTTGGGAAAAAGTTCAAATGCAATGACATAAGGAATCTCATTGAGTGCTGAAGTTCTAACTCTCCTAAATTCATTTCACTGGGTCCCCACTGCTCACAGAACTGTCTTAAGAAAATTTTCACCATTAGGGAGATGAACCCTTGTTCTCATGCAGAGATTCTCAGGAGAGTTTTAATTATTTGATTGTGAGTATAATGAAAATAAGAAATGAAAATAGCACCAGTTGAAAAATCAAAATATCATTCAAGTTTTTTTCCACTGTGTATAGGGTGTGTTGATCTTTACCAAGTCGCTTCTTTTAAAGAGAGTTTAAAATAATTGAACTACTATGGAAAGTAGATAAGCAGTTGTCTAGAGATGAGTAAAAGAGGGAGAGATTTTACAAAGAGCACAGGGAAAATTTGATGGTGATATGTTTATCATCATCATTGTGGTGATCATTTCCTGGTTATGTACATGAAACTTACCAAATTATAGGCTTTAAATGTGTGCAGTATATTGTATTCAACTACACATTAATAAAGCTATAAATGAAAGACATAGTTTGTAGGATATGAACTACCTACTTCATGAAATTGTGGTAAATTTCAAATAACGGTACACATACATATAACTCAAACTCTGAAGTGTCCTAAAATAGATTTTTAAATGAAAGTAAGTTATAATATGAAAAGTTTCTCAACCTTGATAAACAATAAATACTTGTATCTAATACTAAACAACTGAAGAAGATTAATGGAGGTTTGTTTTTTTCCCCCCCACCAACACAGAGAAGGAGTTAAAGTATAAGTATTCAAGTTCATAGATGCCCTAGAGCCAGATGACAATGGGTACAAGGAGGGTCAGTGGGTAAGGGTGATACGTGAGACTGTTTTATGGATATTTGATGAGGACATAGTGTTTATTGTGGGGCTGCGTGTGGCCTCCTCAGCTACTCTGCTACCTATCAAATTTTCATATGTTGATAATGCCCTTCTCTGTCATGCTTCTAAACCCAGCTGGAAAAAAGCTAGTTCATTTGATCCCAGTACTACAATTAGGCACTGAATGTATCACCCCTAAGTGAGATACTTGTGCTTTAAAAGGAAGCCTGTAGAAACTCAAGTATTCATTCATTCAGTCAATTATTCCACAGTTTTATTCTTTTTATAATGGACACAATAGCCAAAAGAGAGTAATAGAAAAGAATCATTTATTGTTTTCTGTTTCTATGAGTGCATTCTCTTTTCTCTTATTCAAATTTAACCAATAATTCAAGCATCATCTCTAGTTCTAATTTCCGTGTGATTTCTTCCTGCTCTGAACTGAATTTGTATTTACAATTGGGACCACATTTTCTGACACCTTATAAAATATGTAATACATTTTAGGAAACAATATTTTATTGAAATTCAAATTATACCTGTGGACATCTATTTGGAAGTTACAGAAAAATCTGTAACTTCTCAGTCCACTCCTTTATACTGCCTCTGTGATTTTTCCTTCCCTCCCCCATCCACTTGTAATTCATTATTGCCTTTTATATTCCCAATGAGCTTGTTACATATATATAATACCTGTCATATAGCATTATATTTAATTGTTTGTATTTTTTAGTTCTCAATGCAAGATGTATATTTTATTTATTTTTACATCAGAGAAATTAAACTCCATGACTTCATACAGTTTACATTCAAAGTAGATTTTATCTTCTGTGGACGAAAAGGGGCCAGATACTAAACCTGAAAAGCTCAGGGCAAGCCTGTATGATGGCCTGGAAAACTCAGAGACCTAAAATAACCACAAAAGATTATCTGAAATTAAAACTTTTTAAAAAACATTAGCAGTTTATGGTTGGTAGCCATGTCCTGAGGCAGTTTTTTTTTTTTCCTAACAAAGGTTAATTTTCACCTTAACTAAGCCTGTCAGTTGTCTTTTGCCTCTGAGATAACATACCTGATTAACACATGCCTTTGCAAAACAAAGGAATTTCCAGGCCCTCAATGCACCAGGGCAGGGACCAGGAATCCTCTCATTGTTACTGATATCTCGTTAACTGTTGACTCTTAACTATCCTGTTCTCATCTATGTAAAACAAGTATGGGTCTATCTTTTTACTTTTTTTAAAAAAAATATATCTTTATTGATTTCAGAGAGAGGAAGGGAGAGGGAGAGAGATAGAAACATCAATGATGAGAGTTGTCCTCAATTGGCTGCTTCCTGCACGCCCCTACTGGGGACTGAGCCAGCAACCTGGGCATGTGCAGTGACTGGGAATCGAGTCATGATCTCCTGGATCCTAGGTCATTGCTCAACCACTAAACCACGCCCAGCCCAGCTATCATTTTACTTTTATCCAATCCCATAGGTTTCCCCTGCTTTGCTTTCTCCCACCTCCCTAATCTATCACCATTGAATTTTGTGTAACACACTTGTGTCTTCTCCTTTGATTGTAATCTATAAAGCAAGGTGCAAAACTGCCATTCTCTGTAGCATTATTTCAGTCCCTTGGGATTTTTGGCTCCCCAGAATATGTTGAGAGTTTGGATCAAATAAGCTAAAGAAAAATTCTTCACAGGTTTGAATGATTACTTAACACTTCAAACGGGTCTGTTTTTTCATGTGCCTGTAATATGTGTGTGTCTGCATATATGTACACACAGATATAAGTGCACACACATGTGTATATGTATACATACTTATATGTACATGTGTATACACACATATATATAAATTTGCGTATATACATATATGTGTATACACATGTACACATAGATGTAAGTATACATCTTAAACATAACACAGAAAACAATTAGGACTAATCTTCTTGCTCTTGACTGAACTACAAGAAAGAGAGGTTTGGTCTAAACATGTACTTTCCAGATCAACTTTTCAATTACTCATTAACAAATATGGTTCCACTTGATAGACTTTAAGAACATTTGTATATTACAGGTCATTGGCTCACTTCCAATTTACAGAAGATCCAAATTCCAATATTAGCAATAGTTAATTGCCCATAGTTGCCTTTGATTTACTTTTTCAATAGATAGCGATTCTATTTCAAGATGAAGATATGTGCCATCTAATATAAACTTATTTTTCTAAACACCAGCTGGCAGTTATGAAGAAGTCACTGTTGAAAAACTGTTGTATATTTAATTGAAAAGGCTAACTTCATGGTCAGGAATCACTTAGTCATTTGCCAAAAGCATGCCATAAATTTCATAGTACTGTCATTCTAAAACGTTTCAGATGCATTACCATAAATGAAATTGCACACCCTTAGTATGTGTCCTTATTTATTTTAGGAAAGGAGCATTTTTAAATCAGTTTGCACACTAATTTTCTATAAAAATGTTATACTACCACATTTACAAAGTAAATTTATGTAGGGGAGAGCTAATAACAATTTTACTCTTGAGATATATATATATATATATATATATATATATATATATATATATATATATATGAATTTTGAATAGTTTTAACTAATATTTAAAATAGTTTTTACTTTGTCATTTTTCATTGCTATCATTATTATGACATGCTGTTTCTACTTAAGCATTTGAAGGAATCCTAAAAATGTTGATGTTAGCATAAACTATTTATAAGCAGGTCATTTTTTAGGTCCTTGCATCTATGCTGAAGAAAAATGCATTTTCCATAGACAGTTCATAATATTCAACATCTTAACTTTAGAACAAATTTTGAAGGGAAAAATTTAAATGTAGTAGGTTAACTTGAAATTGACTTATCTTCTTTACTAATTTAATCAACAGTGCACAGAAAAAGTGCTATATTACTTTCAAAATTACAAGGACTTTCAAACTAGTATAAACTAATTATGTATTTTTAATTGCATGTCTCTCTTAATTTAAAAAAAAAAAAATTACACCTTTTTTCTGTTAATTCTTGTGACCAATATCTCTCTCAATTGTTTCAAAAGTAATTTTATGTGATATACCAGTTCACACACCACACACACACACACACAATGTCAAGGCCATACAGTTTGAAATAGATTGTATTCAAATGGATAAGATAGAAAGTGAGTTGTGCTAATAATCTGTTTTATTCTAAACATGTATTTAACATTTGCTTAGAATTTAGTCAGCAAGCTTATTTTTAATATGCTATCACCTGAGTGATGTAGTTCAGGTCATACACACACAATCCAAGTTGATTTTTTATAATCTGGGTTATTTAGATATTTATTTATAAATATTGAATAATTTTCTATATATTTTATATGGTTGATTTCAAATTTAATTCCATAGTTTTTGGGGAACATATTTTGTATGACTTTAATTCTTCTAAATTTATTGAGACTTGTTTTATGGCTTTATGTTACCATCCTGAATATTCCAACAGTGTGTATTATGCTAATGTTGGGTAGAATGTCCTAGATGTCGGTTAATTTTGTTGAAGTCTTCTATATCCCTACTGATTTTCTTTGTTATATAACTTAGAATATTGAAATCTTAAAACTGTGATTGTAGAATATATTTCCCCATCAATTCAGTCACTTTTATTTTCATGTATTTTAGAGTTTTGTTGCCATACATATATATATGTATGCCATATATATATATACATATACGTATGTGTATACATGTCATATATATGTATACCTATATATACATATATATATGTATGGCAACAAAGCTCTAAATATACATATGTATATATTATATATAAATATAAAATACATTTTAACTGCCTTCTGAAGTGACAATTTAATTATATATTATCCTCTTTTTATCCAATAATAACCCTACATATAATGACTACTTTTCCTCTGATAATATTCCCATTCTCTTATTGAAGAGAATTTACTTTAAATTTATTTTAGCATGGTATATGGTTTTTTATCCCTTTACTTTTAACCTATTTGAATTGAAAGTGTATCTCTTGTCCACATTATATAGTTCCATCTTGCCATTTTTTTCATTAAAATAACATTTTGTTGAAGACAAAGGGTACAGAAAGTTATGTTAATGGTTACAGAAAGTAGAACATAATTGCATTTGGAAATAGTCATCAAGGACAAAATGAGAAAAACCTAATGCCTTTATTGACTTAGGATCTTCCTTTTTTATTCATTTTAAAACTATTTGCCTTTTGATTGAGATATTTAGTTGATTCATATTTAGTGTAATTATTATTATTGAATTATATCTGCCATTCAGTTATTTGTTTTCTAGACATATCTATTCATTCCTTTTCCACTGTTTTATTTAACACAATTTATTTTTTGCATACCATTGAAGTTTATTTTTACTATATATTTTACATGGATCTGGTGATCAATCTTGGGATTACAATTGTTATCTTTAACTACCAGAACTATTTCAGGTTAATACTAAGTTCATTCTAGTAAAATATGCCAACTTTGATTCAGTGTAGCTCTCATACTTCTATTACTCTTCCGTTGCACTATTACATGAACATACACAAAGTTAGAATTACTGCTTTAAATAACTGGTTGCCTTTATTCCTACCTGTGGGTTCAAATTACTGTTTGATGTCATTTCCTCTTGGATTAAATACTTTCAAGATTTTATTTTTGTGTTAAGCTTTTATCAGTTTATAGTGGTTCTCTCTGTGAGTAAGCTGCTTGAGTTGTTAAGGCTCATGGACCCCTCAATTTGTGCGTGCGCCTGTGTGTGTAAAATGGGTGTGGTTTTCAGTCACTACTTTTTAAAATACTTTTCTGGTTTTTATAATCTTCATGATACGCTATTGTGGTTCCAGAGTTCTCTAGAGATTGGTTCAGTATTTTCAATTATTGTTCTCTTTATTGTTTGATATTTGTTAATTTCTGTTGGTTCATCTTAAATATGCAGTCGGACCCAGCTAGTGTGTTTTTGTTTGTTTGTTTGTTTTAATCTGGCCATTGTACTTTTTAACTAGAATTTTCAATTGGTCTCATTTATAATTTTTATTTCTCTATTAAGATACTTTATTTGTTGAGTAATTGTCATCATATTATTTTTTTAAGTCTTAAAAATCATTTGATATATTTTTAATAGATGTTATAATGTCATTTCCTATGAAAGAAATCTAATATCTGGGCCCACACATATTTAGTTTCTAGTGATTTTAGTTCCTAGCTTTTGTCTCATTTTCCTGTTTTAATGTCTCAACTCAGTTAGATGCAATTTTATATATATAGCAACTCTGGATTTTTTTTATTCTTCTGAAGTTGAGTCTGTTTATGTTTTGTAACTTGCTTACACTTAATCTTTTTCATGGTATGTGGCCACTGATACATATGATGGTTTTTAAAAAAAATCTTATTTTTATATTAGCTTTCTAGAGGTTCCTTCTGAGTTTGGATAGCACATTAGTAAGCCAGTGATTTATGAAAAGGTTATGCTCAAGCACTTTAAGCCCATATGGCTTCTACCCTCTTCTGATTAATAGCTGTGTGGGTTGGTGAATACATTCACAGTTGCAGCAGGTTCTCAAATCTCTGTGGGTTTTACTTTCACTGGGATCTCTCAGGTCCACCCTTTCCACCACCACCACCTGCCCCCTGCCACAGCACCCCCCCCCCCCCAGCATACTCATAGTTTCTCAGTTAGCCAAGGATGTGAACTGAGCTTATCTCTGACCCTCATGGCTCACTAATTTTCAGGATCTTCCCATTAAATTTATTTCTGGTACACTACTTGCCCTAATTAAACCACAGTCTTATAATATCAAAGCTGTCAGTTTTCTGCATTTATTTAAAACCATATTCAATAATGAGGGTTTTTTTGTAATGATACAAGTTTTGTCCAAGTTTCAAATAAACTCCATCGCCTCTTGCAGCAAAGCTGGTTTTCACATCCAGCCTCATACTGGTAAAGCTATTGACCAACCTGAGCATTGGTGGTGGCAGCAGGCAAGAAGATAACATACTTCCAGTTACACGCAAAACTTGTCATTTAAAAAAAATACTCTTCTTAATTAGTTTATCAGTTTTTAGTGCCATAAAATAATTGCAGTGTATGACTTACTAATTTTTATATTTATTGTACACTTACATTACTTCTATACTTATTTTAGCTGGGTAGAATTGAGCCGAATTCCCAACACTGATAAATATCCATATTCAGAAGTCTTCCCAAAATTATCTGTAGAAAATATTTTAAAAGTGAGAAGCAACATTTACCCACACATTTATCTTTTCTGTAACTCTTCATTCCTTTATGTAAATCCAGTTTCCATCAGATTCTATTTTCCTTCTATCAGAACAACTTTCTTTAGCATTTGTTATAGTGCAGATCATCTGGCAACAAATGATCGCAGATCATTTCTGTCTAAAAACATTTTTATTTTGCTTTCAGTTGCAAATAAAGTTTTTGTGATGCAATAGTTCAACATTTTCTTTTTTTCAGTTCTTCAAATATGGCGCTCCATTTAATTTTTGCTTGTCATTTCTGAAAAATCTGTTTAAAGACAGATGAATTACAGAGAAATATTTTTATCCCTGCATGCTTTGATATTGTATTTTTATCTCTGGTTTTCAAGTTCATTTAAGTAATTTCTAGACATGTTTCTATTCACGGATTGGTCTTTTTGGAGAGGTCATATTTATGTGTTTCTCTACATGCTTCAAAATTTTGTTTGGATAGCAAGTGTAAATTTTTCATTGTTTTTGCCTTTTGTTGTGTTACTTTAATTGTAGTAAGTTTGTTTAAGCACAGAATTGGGTTAATTAAAAACCACTGGGAACTTTCAAAATTTGCTTTTCAATTTTGTTAGGGTGGTTTCAGAGCAGCTGTTGGTATAGAGCTAGTTTAGCTCCATTACTAAGATAAGCCTCTGAAGGTTCTACCTCATACTCTATATATTATGAATTATTTCCACTCTGTTAGGAACTCCAGCAGTTCTTAGCACTATGTGAACTCTGGAAATTGCTTGATGTACTTTTTTTCAGTGGTTCCTTCTCTAGCCTGAGTTATTTTCCTTGCTCCCATCAGTCACAGCAACTCAAGCACTTGTGGAAAACCATCTGCTGACTTAAAAAAAAATCTGTGTGTGTGTGTACATGTTTGTGAGTGTGTATGCACACACACACACACACGTACACACACACATTTACATCTCCTGCTTCTCTGGTAATCTATCCTGCAACTGCCAGCAAACTCCAACTCCCAGAAATCCAATCAGTCTTTTCTCAATGCAAGTGAGAGGCTCACTTTGGATCCACCTTCTCATGTGATAGAAAAACAATGTGATGTGTGAATTGTAGGATCTATCTTGTTTCTCTCTTCTTAGAGATCACATCCCTGTGTCACCTGATGTTTATCTGAAAATCATTGTTTCATATATATTTTATTGCTTTATAATTTTTTAACAATGGCCATCCAGTCTCTATAAGATGACTTGGCAAAAACATTCAATTTTGATTTTTATAAGAATTGCATTAAAACTATAGATCAGCTACAGGAGAATTAGCATATTGATGATATTGAGATTTCCAATCAAATAACATTGTATTTCTCTTTGTTTATTTAAATTTTATTTTTTCTTTAAAATACTTTAGAATTATCTTTGTAGAAGTCTGAAGTTATTAACTTTTATATTTATTAATAAGTATAATAATTTCACAGAATTAGTAAAGATTCATGAAACTCAGCACAGCACATGGCTTATACTCACATTAAGCTTTACTAACGCTAAAGGATAGCTAGCTAGGTAGAGCAGGGAAAAGTATTGGCGACTCCTGAGGAGTCCAGACTTCCAAGCACAATCCCCTCAGTCCTCTCTTAGTAGCATAGAATATTCTTCATCTTTGGGTTATGAATCACTAATTTATGTGTTTGCAGTCTTAGCTCCAGGGGAGTCTAGACACAACTCCCCTAAGAGATCTTTTATATCCTTCTACTTGCAAAGTTAAAAATAAGCTGTTTAACTGGTTTATCTGAAAACTGAAAATCATCAATCCCTATGTCCCTAGATAATGTAGATAAGCTAGAATAGGGTGCCTTCAAAGGAGTTTCAACTCTACATTGCTGAGCATCGCTTAATGATGGAGATAATTTGAGAAATGCATTGTTATGTTGTTTTTGTTTTTGTTTTTTGCTTTGCAAATACAGAGTGCACTTACCTAGACTTAGATGGTATAGCCTACTGCATGCCTTGGCTATATGGTGTATATAGCCTGTTGCTCCTAGGATATAAACCTGCACAGCATGTTACTATGCTGCATGCTGTAGGCAGTTGTAACACAGTAGTAAGTATGTGCAAAACTGATTTATAAAATATAATATTCAAGCTTAGCTTTTAGCTCTAGGTCTGTTAAAAAGTAATACGCAGAACTGGGATTATCTTTAGAAAATACAACCTAAAGGAAAAGTCATAAGAAAGAAGGAGTTTGGAGGAAAAATAAAAAAGCTGAAGAGGCCCAAGTCAGTACTAAAGGAATCAATAACTTTCCAAAAAACATGAACTGAATGAAGAGAGGTGCAGTGCATAGAACAAGGGGGAGTTGATGGCTGAGATGATAACCACCCAGTCACTAGATCATGACTGGAAAGTTACCACATTACAAGTAGTTTTCCTAAACAATGCATCTGGCCAAGAAGGATACTCTTTATGGCCTTTCAAACACATCACCTGCAAGCAGGGCTTTCCTTTGCCCTCCACTCCACGCCACAAGCTGAGGCTCACACACCTCATTCTTAAATCTGAGGTTCATTGTTGTGAGTGGAAATAAGGAGACAGTCCATGAAAAAAAGACCTCTTCTTTCTCACCCTTCTCTAGGAGGCAGAAATGGGAATCCATGAAGTAGATTTTTCACTACCACTGCATCCTAAAAGTTGGATTTCCTTCTCAGTTAAATCAGCCTTCAAATCAGTGATCTAGTCTATTAGAACCTCTCCAAGAACCTTTAGTGTCTGTGGGCTCTCTTCAGTAGGAATCTTATCTATTGTCAGTTTAAGAAATTGATGGCTTTAATTGAGGCAGGATAAAATAACTCTTAGAAGAGTATTTTGTTATTTTTATGTGAATCTTACAAATATATTATACCTATCTTATACCCTTTAGATAATATAAATACTTCATTTTAATTTTAATTAGTTCATTATAACTTCAACAATAATTGGAGCATTATATGTGTAAGTTAGCGATAGGAGATATAAAACTGCAAAGGCAATTTTGATGGACCTAAAAGGGTTCTTACAATAGGAGCATAAAACTGTAAAAGTAACATGATTTTTTACCTTAATAAATAGTAACTGCTTAGAAAATACTATATATCATAACTGTGGGATACAGCTACATTGTTATACTTGAGAAATTGATAACATTAAATGTTTATGTTCAAAAAAGAATAAAGTCTAAAGGTTAGTAAAATAAATGTCCTAATTTAGAAGTTAAACTATTAAAAATATGTCCCAAATAAATTAGAAGAAGGAAGTTAAAGATAATAAGAGAAATTAATCAACTGAAAACTATAAAATTCAAGATACAAGGGATTAACAAGTTACAAGTTCAGTCTTGGGAAAAACTGATTAAGTACACAAAACTCTAGTAAGAATTTTTAACAAGTGGAAAATGCAAATAGACAATATTAGGAAAGAATATGACCAGTTAAAGACTTCTGCCAATAATCACAGCATGGTGACTAATGTGGGAAGTGAGAGGGGAGTTACTAAAGTTAGTATTTGGTATAAAGTTTTATAATAAAACATCCTTTGCAAAGATATGTTATTATAAGTTGAAAAGCATATACTGTTTAGCACAGTGGACCTGAGGTGCATACACCACAATTAAAAAAACAGCATTGTAAGTTCCACACAGGACTCCCAGCCCTCACGCTCACTAGCCTCCACTGGGCCCTATCTGTTGGAGAGAGTAATGGGACGATTAATTGGGGCTCAAATAAGAAACTGAAGAAGAGGCTACAGAGAGCCGGGCCTGGGGCTCTGGAACACGGTGCGCGTGTACAGGGCGTGGACCTGGGCTGTAAGTGGTAGACACTGATCTCGGAGGCCAGCGCTGGCCCAAGGCCTTAATGTGAGAAGCTGTTCTGTGGAAATCTCCGACAGAAGTCCTAGAAGAGGAGCTGTCAATAAAACGTGCATCGTGTTGACACCCAGTGAGGGGCTGAAGTTGAACCTGCTTAGTGTTGCAGGGGCTAAAGAGTGTGGTAGGAGCATGTGAAGTTCTAAAAGATGAAGAATAGTCTGAAATCATACGTGCCTGGGCTTTGGCATCCTACACAAGAAAAGTTGGAAGCACTTCTTGAGCAAACTGAAGAACCAGAGGCAGTTAGCAGGAAAAGCTCCTGTCAGGGTAACTGCCAAAGGGCACCCACATCAAAGTTCAGGGGCTAAGCTTGTTTTAATTGAGAATCGCACTCAAAGTGTTCAAAATATGGTGTCCCCAAACGGGTCAGCAGAATGAGTCAGCGAGAAGTGAGACTTCCAAGGAGGACAGATGCCATGAGCATTTTCTTCCATATGTGCACAAGCAGCCCAAGCAGACAGTGTGTGAATGTTCCTCAAAGACTAGATGTCCGTTTGTGGATGATTAGATAAAGGCATGTGTAAAGTAAAATAGAATTCAGCCATAAAAAAGAAAGAAACCCTGCCATTTAAGAGAACATGGAGAAACCTTGAGGGCATAATTCTAAGTGAAGTCAGAGAAAGACAAATACTGTAAAACCTCAGTGAAATGTAAAATCTAAAACTAAAAGAGCTGGGCCCTTCAAAACAGATTTCATATGGCTACATTGGTGGTTGCCAGGCGCTAGTGTGTGGGAGAAATGAGATTTTGGTTAAAGTACACAAATTTCTAGTTATAAGAGGAATAGATTTTGAGGATCTAATATATAGCACGTGACTATGGTTAGCAATATTGTATAGTTGAAAGTTTCTAAGTAGATTTTAAGTGTTTTCATCATAACTACAAAAAATGGCAATTATGTGAGGTGAAGGGTAACTTTGTTGCAGTAATCATTTCTTTAACATATATGTATATCATGTAATGACATTGAATTTGTAGACTGTTACAGGTCAATTACATCTCGTTAAAGCTGGGAGGGAAAAAAGACTAAGTCTGGGACATGTTACCCTGCAGGGCTTGTTTCTGGAATGTAGCTTTGCACTTTATCAACAAAAACAACATCCATGAGAAAGGCTTTTTACAAAGTATTCTTAACTAGTAGAGTTGTCAGCTTTGTTTCTTTTTATAAACTGGTTCATTTATCTAGGGGTTTCCTTTGGTCTGATACCATATACTGCCCTAAAGGACCCCTAATTTTTCTGGAATATTCTTTGATACTGTCCCTCAAAAGGCCAAGACTTTGAGGAATAATCTGAAATGCTCTCCAAATAGCAGCCCTGGGTCAAAGTTACCACCAGACAGTGCTGCAGTCCTAGGTTCTGCTTGGCTGGCTTTCTATTCCCTGACTTCGTCACCGGCTTTAGGGCAATACAAGTGGACACACTTTACATCTTGATGTTCTGAAACAGGGATGCCAGGTATATTATCCTTTCATTCATGTTATTTGCTTTTATTCAACTACATCCTAGCTGAAAGCATCTCAAACTATCTATAATCTACCCATCCATTCACCAATAAATGGATAGATAATCTTAAATTAAGCATTTATTTTAGAGGCCCAGGCCTATTTTTCTTTGTAGCCTGAAGTCCCAGAGTGTCCCTATTGACTAAGCTAAAAATGGAGTATGGTCAAAATATTAAACAATATGATTAAACTTGTTGCTATAATGGAATATCAGATTAGAATCTGAGCAGCCAAAATAAATAAATAAATCACCAGAAATTGTATGACATCTTTCAGAAAGTGGAAAACACAACTTTCTCAGGGGAGTAAAAGTAAGCTCATGCTTTTTAACACATTTTTCAGATGGAAACTAATATAGAATATTTGAACTACGAAGAAGTAGATAATGGCTCTTATTACATCTATAGAGAAAATGCAGAATTCATTTCCATATGGTTATTTTTGTTGCTTCTCAATAAAAGTTAAGCTTAGGATAAAAGGCAGTTTAGTGAAGGAGAATTGTTAGGTAATGAGCTAATATGGCATTGCCCTTCTTTTGACACTGAAAAATGACAGGATCTCGACCATTTATTTTGTGTTTGTGAACCCTTGTAGACTGTAATAAATTATATCTAGATACTTTACTGGAAAATTAGTGAGAGTTTTAGGAAAACGTAACAGTGTGTCATAGATGAGCTGACAGAGGGAATGAAAGAGAAGAGGGACATAAAATAATCATTGGAAGAATCGTGTATAAAAGTTCAAGGAACATATTTGAAGGTAGGCTCAAGACTCTTAAGTGGCTTAAAAAGGTAATTTCTCATAGAACGAAAGGAGAAAATGTATCAAGAGTTTGTATAACAATTTGAAATAGAGAGCCAGGGTTATGTTATAAATTGTCATTTGCTGTGTACCTCATTATTAGTTTTTGGAAGATAAAGTTGGGAAAATTAAGGCTCAAAAACTAGAAAATATTCAGATTCTTTTGGTTTAGTTTCTACATTCTCTCTTGATCTCAAGTTCAGGTGATGAAAGTTCTAGTTTTATCGCTCCTTGTAAAATATTTTATTTTGTTCATCTATATAATGCTGTGATTAAATTAGACGTATTTCTGAGGTATCAGGTAGCTTAGAAATGATTCTTACATAGCGAGATTACATGCTTATTTACATTCTAATTTTCTTTTCACTAGAATATAAACTTCATGAAATCGGGGTGTGTGTGTGTGTGTGTGTGTGTGTGTGTGAACAGACGTTAGCCAAGTCTCTAGGTATTTTCTGGCACATGGTAGGCACTCAAATGAATTTCAAAGAATGAATGAATTTATCCTATATGCTCACCAACAACTGAAACCTAATATTTAGATTCACACCTCTATCTCTCTCTTGTGCCCAGTTCTCATTCTTCTGTTCCCACCTTTTTATGTTTATAAATATTTCAGTGTTTTTCACCAGAGATTGCATTACACTAATAACAGAGGTCTTGATTTTGCATAAAATCCATTAACTCAGAATAATCATTTAAAAGGATCTAATTACTTTTCAACGGTTAATTGTTACTGAGATCACATTTATAACATTAATATTCTTTCTTTAGTGTTGTGTCTCATTAATATATATTTTCATTGTGCTTTTATTAAAGTGGGTAAAAGCTTTAAAAAGTTTTATTGAATTGCTAAATTCTGTTTATTTTTCCAGTGTTTTCTTTTAAGCTGAAGAAGCCATTTAACTGCAGAGGTCATTTTTTTTTTTTTTAATATATCTTTATTGATTTCAGAGAGAGGAAAGGAGAGGGAGAGAGAGAGGTAGAAACATCATTGATGAGAGAGTCATTGATCGAGCCCACAACCCAGGCATGTGCCCTGACCGGGAATTGAACCCCGATCGCCTGGATCCTAGGTCGACCCTCAATCGCTGAGCCACGCCTGGCTGGGCTGCACAGGTCATTTTTGAAAAAATAAACTAAATACAAATGATATATGTACCAGACAAATTCTTTGTAGAAAACAAATATACACTCAAATTAAGATAATTTCTATATATTGCCATTTTGTGAATTGTTTTCTGGTTGTTTCATAGTTTCTTACTGTTTCTTCTTTCCTTGCTCACCTCCTTTGTGATTTGATTACTTTCTTTAGTGGAATGCTTAGATTTCTTTCACTTTACCTTTTGTGTATCCACCCTAGGTTTTACTTGGTTACTATGAGGCTCACATATATATAATATATATACACATATATCTATATATCAGTCTATTTTAATTTGGTAACAGTATAAATTGAGCACATTCTAAAGTTCTGCGTTTTTACTCTCCCCACCATTCTTGGTTCTTGGTGTCATATCTTACATCTTTTAATCTTATATATTAACTATTTTAGTTATTTTCACTACTTTTGTCTTGGTGTGGGTCTCTTTGCGTTCCTCTTATTTGGAACTGTCTGGGCTTCCTGGAGCTGGATGTCTATTTTCTCCTCCAGGTTAGGGAAATTTTCAGCCATTATTTCTTCAAATAACTTCTCCTTCTCTTTCATTTACTTCTTCTGGACCTTGTATAATGTGAGTGTTACTCCACTTGGTGTTGTCCCATAAGTCCCGTAAGCTGTCTTCACTTTTCTTTATTTTCTTTCTTTATTTATTGGCTGCTCTGATTGGTGAGTTCCAATGTCCTGTCTTTGAGTTGACTGATTTTTCTTCTGCTTCATTTAGTATGTTCTTGAACCCCTTTAGTGTGTTTTTCAGTTTGGTTATTGTATTCTTCAGCTCTCTGACTTCTATTTGGTACTTTCTTATATATTTCTATCTCTTTGTTGAAGTTCTCTCTGTATGTTAGACAGTGAATCCAGAAGGCCACACAAAGACGTCTAGAGCAGTGCTTAAAACCCGGGAGAGTGGGAGAAGCACAAACTACTGGCTTGTTTGTTTTCTCAGCTCCTCAATATCTATTCCCTTTCATTTTGGTAATTAAACCATATTATTCTATTGAGAAATAATACTTTCCTACTTCATCAAAGAAGGTCATTGGGATTTGATGAGATTGACTCCACCACATAGCTCCTAACTTATGGGGCAGCTTGTAGTACCCAGAGATCATCAATCGGAATGTTTTACTCTCTGACCAAAGTGAGTGATCAAAGTAGTGGAGCAGGATCAATGACATTTAATTCTCAATCTTTTGGACTAATTTCTTTTCAATAATGTTGCTAGTTGGTGAGAGGGATGATATGGAAGGAAGCAGGCCTGAAAGTGTATTTAACAGATAAAGTGAAAAGAAAAAATGAGAGAATAAGGGAAAATATCCCCAACAAATTTATTATCAGGGCAATAATGGCTCACACAGTATTGCTACTACTTTTATATTTTATTTTTCTGGCTTCAGTCAAGTTTGAGCTGGTTGGTGTGTTTTTTTGTCATTTACACTCAAAAGAATCCTGACAAGAGCAGACCGATGACTTTAAGTTGTCCAAATATTAACTGAAGCTCTGTGCTGCACTCAAGAAATTCAGGGAATTTCATGACTGAACAGAGAGACTCCAAGAGAATTGTCAAGATAAAGTGGTCACATTGGGCCCTGGAAATGATTCTCTGACAAGCAGAGAAATAACTATAGCAATATGGCTACTGGAAGTGAAGTTAATTGACTTTCCCGCTCCACCACTTCGGCAGTGGCATCTCCAGGTTTAGTTGCCTGGAACCAGACAAGACTTGAGAGACTTGGCCATATAGCTGGTGATAACTGTAAAATACTGGCTCCCTTAGGTTATATTTTGTGACAGTTCTTGCTAGGACATATGAAACATGATTTTTAATTGCTAATCACTCTGACTTAATGAATTTTGAGTACAGGATCTTCTGAGATGAAGTGAACAAAAGACTAATTATATTTTTGTTATTTATTAAAAACATATTATACTCAAGTGCCTATATTTTGATATACAGTAAGGAAAGAAACACAATCTAGTGAGAAAACAGACAGGAAATCATAGGTAAAGAATACAGTGGATTGAATTTTCCATATCTATTCCAATTTTCTTCTAATGTTCCTTGCTGTACAAAAGAAACTAGAAATTTAATAGATACATTTCTTAGTCTATCTTGGTGCTGGGGATTTGGATGTAAATTAGCTTCAATCAAATACAGTTTTACAAATACTGAATTTGGACCCAGGTTGAGTAGGAAGTGAAATTGCAACAAAAAGTTTATAGCAGGTGAGACATGGATCTGAAGGTATAGTCTGCTGGAAGTTCTTATGCCTGAGTAATTTTCTAAGTATGTAATGATCTATTTTAAATTATCTCTTTTTAAACTAGGTAACTGGGTTTCCATTACCTGTGACTGGACCCTATCTAATTCACCATAAACTTTTTATATTGTGTAATAAGTGGATCAATACAGAGAAAGATTGCTGTTGAAACACATTTTTTAAAAACAAACAAACCAAAAAACCCCAAAACCTTCATTCAGCCTCCAGAGTTCACAGGTAAGCTGGAATTTAAGGAAACTATTAGTGATCTGGATAGTTAGGGGTGGGTGCCCTGGCAAAGAGAATGACACAGATAACAACCCAGGACAGAATATGAAGCATATTCTGGGGATAGCAGATGTCTCACAATAACAGGAGTATAGCATATAAGATGAAAGTGACTAGAAGTAATATTAAGAAGATAACTTGGGACTGCACCATTGGAAGCTCTGTGTATCTCACTAAGGAGCTATACCATTATCTCAAGGATACTGGGGAGTCACCAGAGAATTTTGAAGAAAAATACATTAAGTGATTTAAGCAAATTCTTCTAGCTCTTATATAAAAACTAGCTTGAATATTTTGAGAATTTAATGAGTGCTTTCTTGGTGCTAGGCAATCTTCTAAGGGACCGTAGGCAGCAGCAAGGGGCCAGTCCTCTTGGAACTTGTGAATGTGACAGGCACTACCTGAGAAAAAAGATATATAATGTAAGGCAAGATGATGATAGGAAGAAAAAGCGAAAGAGTAAGGGGAGAGAGAGGGAGTCAAGGGAAGGGTACAGTGGAGGCTATTACAGAATTTTGTAGAGAAAAGTGACACGATCATCTTAGGTTTAAAATGAACCCTTGTTGTGTATCTTGACTGTTCTTGTGGTCACATAAATCTATATATATAATAAAATGACATAAAAATATACATGTATGATTTCCCAATAATCAGCTTTCTGGCTTTGTTGTTATATTATAGCTACGTCAGCTATAATCAATGGGGGAAACTGGGTAAAGGGCACAGTGGACCTTCTGCTATTATTTTAGAAACTTCCTGTGAACCTATAATTATTTCAAAATACATATGTAAAAAAATATCTTTTGACTAAAAGAGACAAGAATGGAAGTAGAAGATCAATTAGCAGGAATTACAGTAATTCAGATGACACATGATTGTGACTTGAAGCAGAGTGATGGTTTAGGAGAAGTTACGGAGGACTAGTCATATTCTCATATGATTGGAGGATTCAGGCTATAAGACAAGGGAGACGAGAGAGTTCTGGCGTCAGCAGTTGTGTGAAAGGCCATGCTGTTACCGAGATAAGGGCACTGGAGATACAGATATGGGACAAGTAGGACAGGGTTTCTTTTTCAGAAATGATAATTTAGAGATGCCTACTCTATGCCCAGTTGATAATGAGATTTGCAGCAAATTTATGCTTCAAATTAAAGCAAGATGCCAGAGTTGACCATGTTAATATAGAAGTCATTGTTAGATAACTTATTTAAAGCCTAGACACTAGATAAGATCACTGAGTATGACAGACAATAGAGAAAGAAAACAAAGCAAGTCTGGAAACTGAGCCCGGGCACTGCTGGAATTGCAATGGGTTGGAAGAGGGAGAGGAATTAGAAAAGAAGTGAAAGAAAGTGAGGCAGGGGAAAAAGTTTTAAGACTGTGTGTGTGATCAAGTGAACAAAATGTTTTATGAAGGAGGGAGTGGTCAAGTATAGCAGGTGCTGCTGAGCATGGGAACTGAGTAATGGCTAAAACTTGATTTTGGATTTGACAATAGGGAGGGAAGAAGTGACAGTGACATGAGCAGATACCAAAATGCTTGGGAAAAGAATTTTACTGGAGGAAATTCAGGAAAGAATGTGAGGAGAAGCTCAGGAAAACTCACTTGAGATTCTCTGCTGCACTGTGGGTCAGAGAAATTAGTAATTTGATAAGTTTAAAAAGCAAAGGTCAGGATGGAGAGATGATAACATTTTATTGGAGGAATGGACAATATGTGATGAAGCAGACGAAGGGGATACTGCAGAATCAAAGTTCTTGAGAAGGCAAGGGAATGTTTTATAACCCACGTGAAGAATGATGCCTTAGATAGAGGTGAGAATATCTAATCTTTTCTAAAAGCAGGGGTTTCTTGCCCATCCAGAGTGGCTCAGTTGTTGAACCTCTATCTAGGATCCAGGAGATTGTGGTTCAAATTCTGTTCAGGGCACATGTGGGGGTTGTGGGCTTGATCCCCAGTCGGGGGCGTGCAGGAAGCAGCTGATGAATGACTCTCATCATTGATGTTTCTCTTTCTCTCTCCCTCTCCCTTCCTCTCTCTGAAATCAATAAAAGACATTTAAGAAAATAATAGGAAGGATTTCTCTTATAGGAATCAAATGAAGGATAATTATAGTCTGAATTAAGGTTCAAACTTTGAGAAGTCTGGAGATTTGAGAAGTGGGTGAATTTAAATTAGTGATTGAATGGGAGTAACTAGAATAATAAGAATTAGTTCTTGACTAGATGTGGGGAGTGATTAGGGTCACAGGTATTGGTTATTGAATGGATATAGAGGGTAAGTAGATCATAGAAAAGACAGATATGTTTTCTTTGGGTATTTACGTAGATTACAATATTGGAAGTGGGATGTTGAAGAAATGCAGATATAAGGTGGGGGGGGGGGATCCTTAAAAGGGAAGTAAAGGCTTGGTCGTGAAATAATAGAACATTAGAACTTTGAAAATTATATTCAGTACATTACAAAACAGCATAGGCTAAAACTGTTGAATAGATCCCCACTGAATTCAGACATTGGTAATACTTGTAGCAGAGACTGAAAAGAATAAAAAATGAGGAAACAATGTTTCTTAGATGTTTTATTCACAAGATCATGATACTTTGATTTTGGATTTAATTTTCTGGGAATTGAATGCCTTACAAATTTAATTTGCAATGAAATAAACTATTTGAATTTTCATTTACCTGAGATATGATCATGGAAAAGAGAATTGTACTCAAACTTGGGACATCTCAATTTTGGCATTTTATTATTAAAATATCTAGTTAAAATTTAATCTCTCTGCAGACTTTCTGGTAGGCTCTCTAGGATGAGGTGGCTGGACATAATATTCGATGGGAAATAGATTATAGAGTAAATTTTTAAACTTGGGAACAGAATGACTGAAATTAATATTCTCTTCTGACTTATTTAGTGCTCTTATTGGAGAAAATTAAACTGTTGGGCAAAGGTTCTAGAATATATCCTGATAAACTGCTCATCGCTTTAGTCTGGTTGACGAAGGAATTCATTGTTACACACAAATGATTGTAAGAACATATACCTAGGGTACCGTAAGGGGGCACTTTTTCTTCCCCATTTCTGTTGGTTTTTTATTTTGTTAGTTTATTTTTCAATTGGATACATTCCCCTACTCCTCTCTGCCTTTCACTGGTTCCTCTGTAAAAATAGAGTGACTTAACCTGATTAGTTCATTTAGAAGAATAAATCTGAAATTTGCAGTCCGGCTCATTTTCCCCTTGTACGCACAGTGGACGTGGGCTCTGCTTTGTGCCTTCATGACAAGAGCAGGCTCCCAACTTGGGAAAAGCCTGCAGTTTTCCAGCTTTGCTTTTTACTGGGTGGGTGACTGTGACTAATTCCAGGATTCAGTATTATCAGACCACTTGTACGGAGATAAAATCCAGCTTTTTCCAATGTCAAATTTTATGAATAATAGTTGACATTTGTATCTTTCTAGCTCTAGTTCTTCGTGCTTGTTTTGTAAATTAGTTCAGCCACTTTGGTAGTGGAAAAGAGGTGCTCTTAATTGGGTCCCTCCAAGTCCCCCAAAACCCGATGGAAATGGTTTTAAAAAGTTACTTGAAAATATGGACATGAAGTTGCAGAAATGAAATAGAATATTCTCGTTTTTGTTTTGCTTTTCTTGTTGGTTCGTTGTTGTTGTTTTATCTTTATCTCATTAGTCATAAGTGAAACATGTAACATTGAATGAATCCAAGAAGCTTTATAGTCAAATGGGGAAGGTAAACTGTTATTCTGCAAGTATATGATATAGAGCAATTTGCATTAATGCAGCTTCTTAATGTTTTATTATGTTGTAATGGAAAGTGAGGTTGATATCAGTTAAGTAATTAAACTCCTACATTTAAAAGCACAAGAAAATACTGAGTTTCATGCATAAACAGACTGAGCTGGAGCAATGCAGAATGAAAGAGGTGCAGCACACACACCTCCTTTGGATTCAGAGATGCATAACTTGGCAAGTCAGAAAACCCTTAAGTCTGGATACCCCTTTTCTTCTTCAAGCAACAACCACATTTCTGAGTGAGCAATGCACAAATGGTATAGGTATTTATTTTAAGAAAGAAATAGAGCCCTAGCTGGTTTGGCTCAATGGTTAGAGCATCAGCCTGCAGACTGAAGGGTCTCAGGTTCGATTCCAGTCAAGGGTACGTACCTCGGTTACAGATTTGATCCCCGGGCGTGTTGGGAAGCAGCCAATCTGTGTGTGTGTCTCACATCAATGTTTCTCTCTCCCCTCACTCCCACTCTCTGAAAAGCAATGGAAAAAATATCCTCAAGTGAGGATTAAAATGAGAGAAAGAAAAAGAATATATATACTTAACATATTTAAACTTTGATGACTCTAGGGGAGGGTGGCTTCTCCATACTGACATGCCCTTCACTTAAACAAATATAAAGAGCTCACGTTTCAGTTGCTTACCATAATGCCTGGGGAGGACTGTGTTATTCTAGGGGTATTTTATAAATCTGATTCTCTGAGAATTATTCATGAAAAATGACATAATCAAATTGTAGTTCTCAAAGTATGCTGTTCTCAAAATTATCTGTAAACCTGGCTCCATACCAGATCTACTGAATAAGAATTGAGTTTGCAGCTTGAAAATTTAGATTGAAAGGATTGGGGAGGAAGCACAGATTTTTCTCGGGCAGAGCCGTTTGAGAACCACCAGGCAACACATGCATATATTTATAATCATTAACTGCCAAATTTGCAGGAAAAGTTTTAGCATCATTGTTATCAGACTGAAATTAAAAAGAGTTAAAATGATAATTGTTGTCTTATAGCAGTGATTAAAGATTAGGAAGTCTTGAGATCAAATATAAATACAAGTTCATCATTGCCCCATCCTGACTTTTCTGATCTAAACTATATGTATTATTTCATAATACAAGATAATTTAAAGCCATTTATTTTTGTTCTTTGTTGTTCCATACCTTGATTTAAAACAAAACAAATCTTCGCACATATTTCTATAATACAAGGGGAAGTGGTTACACTAGGAGATTTGACTCACTATAAGAGGTGAACTTTGACTCTCAGCAAATTTAATCCATCTATAGCCTTCTTCATTATCAAAGCCCCCCAAAACATTGTGAAGTTCAATGTGTTTCCCATTTAAAAGTGGGAAATGGACGGAGCTCCCAATGCTTTTTGCCATAGTACCAAGAATCTCCTTTTGTGAAGGGAAATTTGACGTATGTATCAGGAACAGGTAAAACGAATGCCATGAGATAGAACCTATTAGCTCTGCTAGTCCTAAAAAAGGAAAAAAAGAGGTCTTCTGGTCAAGATGGCACTGTAGGTAAGTGCAGTACCCCCATCCTCCCACCATCACATCAAAATTACAACTAAACTACAGAACTATCATTCAAAACTGCCTGAAATCTAGCTGAATGGAAGTCCTCCAACTAGGGATTTATAGAAGAAGCCACATCAAGATTGGTAGCAGGAGCCGAGATGCAGAACAGGCTGGGCCCACGCCCACGTGTGGAAGGTGGTTAAAAATAGGGAGGAATATCTCAGCTGTGGAGGTCCCGGTGTTCCAAAGGCTGAAAGGGGTGTCCCCAGGACGTGTGGCTGTGAAAACCAGCGGGCACTGTGGCTGAGTGGGGAGAGGGCTCCGAGAGTCCCAGGCAGTTCCTCTGAAAGGGCCCGCACGCAGATTGGCTCGGACTGACGCCTCCTGAGCTCCTGCGCAGGGGCAATAGCTCGAAAGGCACCAGGGACACACAGGGAAGGGCTGAATTGTCCCGCATCAGGTGAGAGCTGCAGGGGCAGCTTTCTGCCGGAAAAAAAAAAAAAAAAAAAAAATGCTAGAAGAGGCCGTGGTTCCTTTTCTGAGTCTTCCCGGGACAAAGCTGGAAGGGGGGCACTCGATCTGAGTCCCCATCAACCTGGCTCACGCTGTTTGCCTCAACCTGGACTTTCCCTGAGACCCTCACCCCGGCCAACCTTTGCGTCCCCCCAAACTGTTTCCCTAAAATTTTAAAAGAAATAAAATACAAAACAATGACAACAATAAAAATAAGATTCTCCCTTGTTCCTGTTCCGGTGTATACCCCAATGACTAGATATTATACAACTTATTAAGCGATTATGCCGATAAATCTTGTTTTGTATTTTATTTCTTTTAAAATACTATTTAGTCAGATATTATGTTTTAAATGGTAGTATTTCCTCATCATTGATGTACTTTGAGAGTCACCATGGAAAGGCAAGTGCATTTTTCAAATCAACTGGCCTTCAATGCATCTTTGAAGGAAAGTTATTTAGATGATAGAATAAAGAATGGAACCAGAGCCAGAATTGTCAATCTCTGGTTAAAAGCACCACCAACTGGGGAGTAGAAACAGCTACTACTTTTAGTATCTCTGACCACATCAGTTTCAGCAGGTAAAACCTGAATCAAGGGAATAGTCTAGGAACAGTAATTCTGTTTACAGAAGCAAATACTTCCTACATGATTATATTTCCCTGTTAACAAAGGTGGGGAAAAATTTCCCCTCATGCATTATCCAAAGAATTCTTTCTGGTATCCTGCCACAAAAATCAAGCTAACATTAATAATTTCTAAAACTTTGTAGAATGCAAATATGTCAGGAAAATAGTTTTTCAAATTTATAGATTATTTTGTTAATAAATGTAATCATTCTTGAACAAACTTAAAATGACAGAAACATTATTGCATTTTCTAGCTAACCTAGCAAGCATTTGGCCATTAGATCACACTACCTATGCCTTTATAAACGTAGAGGATAATTAGAGATTTTGTAGACATATTACAATAAAAATGAAGAAAATATTTTGCACAGTTCAATGACGCCTAAAAGGTTTTCTATTTTTATTTTTGGGTGTTGGAAAGCTCCAAATCTCCCCAAAATGTATCTGGTAAATAAAGATGAATCACAAATGCATTTAAATTTGAATATTCTGGGGTATAATTTGAATCTGGAGTTGAGAAGCATGATTTGAGGATTTTAGGTATAACCTAAAATGTTATGGTGAGGTTTGTTTTTTTTTTTAGCCAAGTACAAAATTTTCATTTCAAACAAATTTCCACTGGAAAATTTATTAAGAGACTCTGCTCCTGAATCTATTCAAATAGATTGTGAAACTGTGAGAGGAAATCCTGTATCACTGAACCAGACTTTATTAATTCAGAAAAAAGGAGAACAGTCAATCAGCATCTATTTTTCACCCAGAAGTTCTTTTCTTTAAAATGTCTGAATCCAAAGATTCATCAGACTCATTCGTGAACTCATGGAGATCCAGCATAATATTGCGTTACCAGAAATTTGTAAACTCTTACTACAGCTTCCTTTCTGCTTTAATTGCTGGCTCTTTTCTTTCTTAGTCATGTAGTTACAAAAGTGAAAGAAAAAACCATAAAAGTAGTGAAACATACAAAATATAAACCTCTTATTTTCTTAGCGACGTGTGTAGAATGCCTCCCTCTGGTTTAGGTAACGTCCACCCAGAACTCAAGCTCACATACCTATGGGACAGGTCATGTGGTTTCCCACTCCTCGCCTCTCAGTGTTCCCTCTGCCGGGAAGGACGTCCACCATCGCATCACCATTCAGAATCCCACTCATGATTTCGGCAACATTTTCAATAGCAACTCTTGAAAAAGTCTTCAGATAACTCCTCTTCACCTCTCCTCCCTGAAACATTCTTCTCTTCAGTGGGATGACACTCCTCGTTTCCTACCCCTGCATCTCCTTGGCCAAGTCTCCATCCCTAGTCTCACTTCTACCTGTTGGATTTCTTCAGAACTGTTGGCCCTTGGGGGCTTCTAAGGACAAACTACACTCTTTCCCTATATGATTGTATTTATTCTTACCTATTCAATAGCATTTCCTTATTGATAATCCCCCTATGAATATTTCCAAACTATTCCTCTCATAAGAACTCAAGACACAAATATCCCATAACACAATGATGTCATTGCGTTTCCATTTTGGCTGGCATCCCCCTAAAGCTTTCTGTCTTTCCCCCAACTCTGCTTCCTCCCTCATGTTCTTCAGCCAAATCTGCCCCTTCACCAGTTGCTCTGTCCCTACCAGTGGCCCCCACTCCTTGTGAGGTGTGGAGGGAGAGCTGGAACGTCACCCTTTGGACCACCTCCTTTTCTGCTGCACACCAAACCGCCACCAACCCCCGTTAATTGTACATACAAACTGTTTCAGATTTCTCTGCTGTCTACTTCTCCACTTTTCCCCCCTAATCCAAATCCTCAGAATAGAAGCTCAATAAGTATTTGTTGAGTAAATTTGTATATGCCTGATTTAATGGGTTAGAGAATTTCCATCTAGTCATGCTAATGTTTTTTTCCCTTACACTTTTTTTTTTTTTTTCATTTCTTAGGAGATCTTTTGTCTTGAAATATTATCTTTCACTCTTTCATTTCTCTATCTTTGCCAATTTTCAAGTTCTTTGAGAATTTATATATCTACATATACAGTATCTAATTTCTGAGCACAGAATTTTAAATATATGTTGACTTGAAATGAATTAAGTTATCAAAATAAATACCCAAAACAGAGATGACCAAGCTCTCCAAGCCTATTTTTCACTCCTTTCTCACAATTATTATTTAAGCCTGTTTATTGTCCTGACTTTTATGATAACTTTTTCCTTGCTTTTTAGTTTCATTCATTATTAATATAATTCAAAACAATATAATTTCTTTTTATCTGTTGTGATCTATTTATGGTTAGAATCAGACCATGTGTATTATTTCTAACTGGTTTAATTTACTCAACTTTGTATTGCAGATACAACTATTCTGTTTTATGTAGCATCATGTATTTCTATTCTATATGAAATTATATTGGAAGCATTATCACAGTGTATTTAATCACACTATTTTTATGACCCCTAGGGATGTTCTACTTTTAACTAATATAAACAACACTGCCATAAATATTTTTGGATGTGTTTCCTTTTACATACATACACAAGTTTCTCTAGGTTGTAGATGTATATTCCAACTTTATTACATGAGCCAAACTCTTTTTCAATTTACACTCTATCCAGAAATGTAAAAGAGTTCATCATGATCAATAATCCTTAGTGTTAATACTTTTCATTTTTGCCAATCAGATGTATACAGTAGCATCTCTTTTTCATTTTAATTGAAATTTCTAATTATTAATGATTGTTTTATATATGTTCCAGTCATTTTATATAGTGCCTATAAAAGTCACTCGCCTTTATTTTTTCTTTTGAGCTTTCTCATTTTTTCTTACTGATAGGCAAAAACTTTTTATATATGTGAAGTTTTCTTCTCACTAGTATTGTATAGTTAATGTTCTCTCATCTGTGTCTTGCCTCTTTTCTTTCTTTAAAATTTCTATTGAATAACAGATTTTTAATTGAGTAAGCATATTTCGAGTCTTGCTTAAGAGACTTTCCCTTACTCAAAGTAAACAATGGTGTGTGTTTTTTATAACATATTCAAAATTGTTTATAGTTTTGTGGATTACATGAATGCTACTATTGCAACTGAAGTTGACTTGGGGTTAGAATGAGACTGGAGTCCAATTCTGTTTTTCTCTATGGCCATCCAATCATTCGAGAGCTGATTTATTTAAATTCATTATTCAATTTGTTATTGAGCTAGTCAGTATATGACTTGTGCCATACATCAAATATGAGGTGAAACATACTTAATTCCAACATGGCTTGTGACATGATACTTTTAATGAGTAATACTATTATTGCTAGTGACTTGTTAAGGGCAACTGAAATAGCTTGTTAATAAAAACTCAAATTGAAATTTTATATGGAGGGATATTAGAAAGTCTGTTTAACATAAAAGATGCTGTGGAATATTGAGCTTCTGGATCAGTAGAAGCTGGATTAGTAGAAGAGAGTGTGACATCTAGTCAGAAGATGAATTATAATTTATAAGACCTGGTTCTTAATCCACCCCAATTAATTATGTAATCATAAAAAATCAGTTAACTTCAGTGAGCCTCAGTTTATTTGTCTGCAGAATGCCCCTGTTAATACCACCCTGTCTACCTCAGGCAGAATCTGAGGGTTCAATGAGATAAAGGTAAAATAACAAAATCTTGAAGTATAACATTTTACTAACATTTATATTAGCACTAAGGGCTGCCACTTATTGGGGTCCTGTTGTGATGTGTCACATAATGTGCTAAGTATTTTCAGCACATTTATCTAAATCCTCAGCAATTTACAAAGTTCTTACTATTTTGTGAACAAGGCTTGTAAGTGCATGACCTAATCAAAATCACCCAGTGAAGGTTTGAAACCAGGCCTATTTCAATCTACAGACCATATTCCTAGCCACTTCATGCTAGACCGATCCTATTTAATGGCAGCACAATATGTAGGATGTAGCCCATTAAATATATTTTCAATAAGATGTATTTTATAGGACTTCATGGTATATGTTTTGCTTTCAGAATAAAGATTATACAAAGCCTGCTTATATGTTCATATATTTTGCATTTATGTATCTAAAATCTGTGTAATGATAGTTTGTTTACTATATATTTATATATTTAGTTCATTAATTCATTCAAGAAGGATGTATTTTGAGCATTATGATAGGTAGCATTACACTAATTGAATGGCATCTAAAAGAGACTTAATCTAGTCCTTGCTCTCTAAGAATGATCTGTCAAGAAATAAATCCAACATAAAAATGTAATAATATATGCTTGTAATCTTACTTATTGCTTTAATTTGGTCTCAGCTGAACCAGATATTTAATTGTAAACATTAAATTAAATATACTCTCTTTTACATGTCATTTCCATGAAACAAATACTCCATACTACATACATTTTTTACACTTTAATTGTACATCTTAAAACTTAGAGTAATATTCTAAAAATGGTCAATTGTGTAGAAATAATTAGCTAACATTGCTGCTCAATGAATTCCCTGATGGTTATGTGTAAAACTGACTAAAGGACATCTGAGTTTTACTGCTGATTCTATCCAAGTTTCTCTCCCTTAAAAATGAAGCGAGATATCTACACACAGAGTAAGAACCTCACCAGGGAACACTTATTTTCTTTCTGACTCCCAGGCATTGGAGAAACTTAGCTTTATCCCTCATGCTTGGGATAGATAGTGTTTATACTTCATTTTGAATGCACAGCCATGGCCAGAAGCAAAGCTCTCTGTTCTGTGCATTTTAAGCAGCCCTTCATATCTCAGGAAACTACTGGAAGAAAGCAAACAAATGGAGCCCCAGAAGAGAGAAACTGAGCCAAAATGAAGCATAGAGGGGGACTGGGAGGCAGTTTTTTCCTCTCTTTTTCTGTTAAGTAAAGTTAGGAGAAGTAATTCAGGCCTAGGGAAGGCTGTTATCAGGAGATCAATGGTGCCAGTTCCTATTTGTGTCACAGGAGCAGGGAGTGTGTGCGCTTAAAGCAACAGAGAGGACTGACAGAGACAGACATGGGTGGCTCCATCCTATACACTGGAGCCATCCTTGACTCATACACAAGCCAGCAACATGCTGTAACCGGATATTGTTTGCTTAAATTATGAGCAAGTTTTAATAAGATTGCAGTTTCCATGGTGTTAACCTTCGTATTTGCTTATTTTATGTCACACATCTTAGTAATTCCTGTATTAGTTACTACTGAAGATAGTGGGTAAAGAACATGGGCTAATTTGTTCTTCAGATCAGCCCACTAATATCAAGTACGTGTTTCAATCCTGATTGATGGTTGATGTCAGAGAGAATTTAACTGAGCATAATCGGACATCATTTCCTTCTGAATGATAACATATTTACCAAACTCTAACATTAAGAATATTTAATACTACATAGCAGAATCTCAATATCTGAAAACATAAGCATTTATTGAAATGTTAACAACCTAAGATACAGTGTAAAAAGGAGATACTCTTATTAGTCATGGCCAACAGTCTCTCTTAGTAGAAAGTTGCCGTACCTGTACCTTCTAGAAGGGCACCAACTGTATTTATAGTGCGCCAGTGTATTTAGGTGTGCAGTTAGTGGGTAACTGCCATTGCATTTAAAATCGTGGGTACTACATCTGAAGGTGATCAGAGAAAGTGAGTGATGGAGCAGGTGGAATCTAAAAAGTCATAGGGGTAAACAGGTGAGCAAGGGGTAAAGAGGTTAGCTTTTGTAAAAGAGCCAGAGGGAATGTTGCATTCATTATTTTATGAATCATAAACAAAATCGGGGTAGGGAGGGGGTAGGGAAAGAGGACCTAAAAGGGGATACTATACATTATCTAAGCCCTTTTGACTTCCTGGGGCTACCACAAAAACCTAAATATTGGTGCTTTATTGTTTCTGGGTTAGCATTGTTCACCGCTTGGCTTGACTGAGTATAATTAAGGAAGAAATGTGTGAAGCCTAATATGCATGCTCCCAGGTGTCGGCTACACCCCCGGCTGCTCATGAGACAATGTGAACCCTCTTCCCCTTTATTCCTATAGAAATTTTCCTGCAAGATTGTCTGCTGAAGAAAAAGACTGCTGTAATCTGAGTTTTTCGTTATGAGGGATAGTGGAAATAAATGACTTGAGAAAAAGTTGAATCTTCCATTAGAAAGAGTGGAAATATTAGGAGGTGAGCAGATATAAACAAAGCCACTTAAATTAAAAAAAAATATTGCCAATCTCCAACAAAGATTTATTCATGAACACTCACTTAAAAATTTAATTTAAAAAAGACAGTGCTTGATGTATTAAACTTCACCTTTTTCACAGGAAAACTCAGTTATGTGGACATTACAAAGTTATAGGCTTTAAATGTATGGGCCAAATTGGTGGCAGATTAATTTATGGGCATGCTAGCAAAAAAACAAATTTAATCTGGTTCATTTTCCAAGCAAACAAAAACAAAAACCTGTCAACCTAAATACAAGGTAAACTGAAAAGTTCGAATGACCAGGAATTGAGTTCATTTTGGAGTAGCAGAGGAATTGCAATTTGGAAAACACGCACTATAGCAAACTACAGATAAGTCCCTTGATGCTTCGGGACAGGCTGTGTTTATGGTCAAGGAGCGCAAAGAGGAGGGGTCCAGCAAGAGTCCAAGTGGCAAAGTTCACTGGCTTGAGAACGGGGGGAGACTCTTGGAGGATGTCCGTTGGTCCGGTGATAAGTCTCAGCCTTCTCCAGGTTGGGCATTCATGAAAAACCAGTTTCTCGGTGAAGTTCAGTTCTTTTGTGGGCACATGCGAGATTTTTTGTTTTATATCCCCTGGTTTTATTTTAGACTGAAATCCTTTCACAAGACAAAAATAGTAAAGAAATAAGTGTTCACTGAAGTTTTAAATTTTTACTTTTTGTAAACCTCAATATCTCATTGTACTTCTATCGATCACAGTGAGTTGTCCTGGTCTAAGCTGCTTAAGGCCAATAGAAGTGATGGTTTTCTAAGTTTAGCCATTTATGCCTGGGTTTGAGAGTACATGCAAAGTAAGATATTTTAGCTGAAATACTCTTTGGCACTATCTGCACATATAAGTATCCATGTTATTTTTTCAATGCACTGTTTGAAATAGCCAGAGACTTGGGGACATATGTAATAATTTCCTTTGATTTACATAAATAGCCACAGCTATTTAGAGTTTATTTATAGACTGAACCTAGACCTTTGAATGTATGAAAATGTTGTTGGAATTTGTACCTCAGTATTTATCTATTTAGATTAAAAACACCACTATTTTTCATGAAATTTCTATTTGTTATCTAATCTGAAAAAATTGACTTTGCACCACTAATGCAGAAATTCACTGTGAAATTAGATTTTCTTATTCTTCATCATGGATTGATTTATTCTTTAATTGGCAAATGTTTACTAACATCAGCTATATCTCAGGAAGTATTCTGAGAGCTGGAGATATGGCAGCAAACAAAAAAAAACACACCCACAAAGACTTCTGACCTTTTCTAAAATGGTAGGGAGATCTGTTTGCCTCTAGTGGAGTGATTCAGAAGGTGACCTGAAGAGATGGAAAGGAGAAAGGAAGTGCCGATGAGGGATAGCTCTAGAAGAAACTTGCTGTGAACTTACTGATTGTTTTCCTTTGAGTAACATGGGAATCATTGGGACAAAAAAATTTAAGGGAGAGACGTGATAAGTCTGACTTCTCAGGGGACAAAATTGAAAGCAAAAAAAAAAAAAAAAATGTAGAAAGCTATTTCCTCCCAGGAAAGATGATAGTGGTTTGGACCAGTTGACATTTGCTGATGGAATGGAGGTAGAGTGTGAAAGAAAATGTCAGGAATGATACCAAAGTTTTTTTGTGGTTTTTTTTTTTAATGGTTTTCAGAGTTTTGTTTGTTTTCATCTGAGCAACTGGAACAACTTTTCACTTCCTGATGAAAGAAAGGCTGTGGCAATAGTCTTTACCTCAAAGGTCAGTGGACACTCATCCAAGTTTTCATATCCAAATGGGCGTGGAGAACAGACTTGACTCAGGCCCACATCTACATTTCATTTCATTTCAGCAGGAGTATGCAGGCCAATAGTTCATAATAGACCTTTGGTGAGGTCTCACATACCTCTGAAAATCTGATGTTATTTATATGTCTTCAAGGTAAAATGAACTTTGCTAAATATTGATCTCAAATTAAAATCTCTTCAGATGAGCAGTGGCATTGCTCACAGTTAGCTTTTTGACAGGGTTGTGACTTTAGACACCTGTTTGAGATTCGAGCCGAGCTCTGAGCTGCAGGCTGTGTCCGCCTTGAGCCGGGGGGCCGGAGGGAGAGCATGTGTGCGGCCGAGCAGCCAGGCTGCTGCCAAGGAGAGGAGTCTAGAGCGTGTGAGGCAGAGAGCAAGGAAGCTGGGAACATGACCTGGGCGGTAGGACTGTGCTTTGAGGAAGGATGCAGGTCGGTGGGCGAGCAGGGGGCATCTTAGAGCAGCAGCAGATCAGCCCAACAACAACCGGGGATATGTGGGTGACATAAGAGAGGCCGATTTGCTGGGATTTTCTTGTAAGCCAAGATAGTATAATTAAATAATAACTGACCAACACATTATAAATTATAAATTATATATGTGTGTGTGTGTGTATACACATATATATAGTGTGTGTATGTATATGTATATATTTTTTAACCTGGTAAAGACCTTAAAGCACACCACCCATATTAACTTTCTGGATTTACATGTGCTTAGAATTCAAGTGATTTGCCTCAAGGCCATATAATTAGTTCCTGATAGAAGGAAAACCATGGTGAAAGTAATTTTCACACATATATTGTTAGCATTATAAAAAATGTGCCTGTGTGTGTGTTTCTCAGTGTTTCGTGAGGTTTCTCCACATATAACTCACTAAATTAAGGCCATATCTGTATGAATACAGCAGTATGTCTCAAATTTGGCACTGGCAGTGGAGGACAGACGTTGGCTTTCTCTCGGAAATTCGCTTCGTGAGTTCATTTGCGCGGGCACCTTCATCCTGCGTGTGCACGTGCCCTGTGACAGGAGTGTTCCTCCAACTCCCATCCTATTCCCACTCGTTTCTATTTTAGCAATTAGACTTTCTTATGAATCAGTCACTTTTAAAATTCTTTGTCATGTACGTAACCATCAGACCATCAGTTAGAAGAAATGCAGTGGCCTTGTGTACGTGTTTAGGCTCTGTTCTGCTTAGAAAGGGAGGAAGGCACGCGGACGGGACTGGGGCTAGGATGCCGCCGGAGGTGCGGACGCGCCACCTGCTCTGGGCCCGCCGGGTTGCCAGCAGGGCCCCCACCTGCGGGGGCAGCGCTCGGTGAAGGAAACCGGACTCTCCTTATTCTTGCGTAAATCTCCAAAGAGGATTATTTTTAAAGGAACTGCATTTCCTTTCGCTAGACAGGAGGAGAAATGTTAGAGGGACTTGCTACACTGAGCAGTTATTTTGAAACAGCTTACCTTGGTCTTGCTGAGCTTCCAAAAACGAGGGGTGGGGTGGGGATGGTGGTGGTGGTGATGGGGTGTGTGTGTGTGTGTGTGTGTGTGTGTGTGTGTGTATAGACACCCTCTGCAGTCCTTATGCTATGGCTTATAAACAGGCTGTACTTTAGATATATCACCAACCATTAATATGTATGAGAAAGTAGTGCATTACAGGGAATAGGCCATTCATGCCCAAACTTTGCATTCATTTCAGCTTTTTAAACATTGATTTCTTCAACTCATTCCTAAGTCAAAACAAAGGACACATTTTCTTTAGAATTGGGTCTCATGGTTAGAATTCTGTTCACTATACTCATGTTCTAAACAAACAGGTTACCTTGGTTACATTGACGCATACGCTAAAATAATAGAGCTTGAATAGTGTCCATACATTACTTAAAATAGCAAGCACCATATATATTATTGATAGAGTTTGTAACACACCCTGGGTCTTAGCTGTAACAGGAGGGGGCTAAACTGATCATTCAAAAGTAGGCTAAATGTTTGAGGTTAAAACCTCTCATTTGATTCACCTGAGAATTCCAGGGCATACACTAAGCCATTTATAACTAAAAATTAAAATGACCAACTTCATCTTAGATACAAACACTTGGTTACTTCTAATTACAGTGAAATATTAGTGTGATCTACCATCCTGACTTGCCTAGGATGATAGGTTTTCTAGCTGTGGGATTTTCAGTGCTAAAACCAGGATAGTCCTGATTAAATGTGACTATTGGTCATCCTATGTTATTTACTTAACATAATTAAACTGAGTCAAATTATTACAAAAACTGGAAAAAAACACACACACCACCATAGTATTAATTTTATTTGTTACCCCTGTAGAGTATTTATTTTTAAGATTGGACTTATGGATCTGGTTCTATTCTTTAATTCTCTGCATGACTTCTAGGCAACACTGGAATCTCTTTAAGAAGCATTGCCATAATTGCTATTGGCTACATTTATACTCTGTTCTCAGCAGCTTCTAGTCACACATTCAGATGTCAAAAGAAGCTCAGAATTATTCAGTAAGCACTTCTATCAGGGTTATGAATAAATATCAATAATTTGCCCCTATTTTATAAAAATGGTAAAGGAACTAACTTGAAATGTCAGTCTATTCAAAACAAGGCCTGGGCTTGAATACAAATATGGGTCATACATCCTATCTCTGTGAACTGTGTACCAGATAATCCTAAACACGACACACACAATATCCTGGGTACCACCTCCAGATGCTGCCTTCAGACTGACAAGTGGCATTTACCTGGGATCTGGAATCGTTTAAACTCTGTATGGAACTTAACTGAATCTCACTTTTGTCTTCCCAGGACTCCTGTCAGATTACCATATCTCCATCAGCTCAAAATTTGGTAAAGTCAGGTCAAAAACTGATAAAATTCCATACTGATTTCCAAAGTCTAAAATCTTTGATCTGTTGTTTAAAAGACTCAGTGCTGCTGCCTTAACACAACTTTCTCTTTATTTATCTTACAACCTTTTTTACATGCCCCTCATTCTAGTTAAACAGCACTTATCTGTTATGCTTTCTAACTTTTAGACTTGTTGATGCCATTCTCTAGTCACATGTCCCAACCCTCCCGTCTGGCGTGTCAGAATCCTCATTGTCCTACAAGAAAAGCGCCACCTTCTCCTTCAAGCATTCCGGATGATTTTACCTGCGCCTGCTCTCCCGCGCGCTGCTCCCTATCTGAGAGGCCTGAGCATCTGTCTGTCCTGCCACGTCTCGTTACAGCTTCGCTAAGAGTGCTAATGGTGTGTGTCCTCCAGGATTTCTTTATGGATTTCATGCTGCTTAGTAGCCTGAAGTTTATCGCTTTCCTCCTTCACTTCTCAGGTATCATCCAAAGAATTGAATACTTTAGGATATTAAGGACACAGTGCCTAGACGGTGTCTTACTTAGTAGTGTGCTGAGAAAGGCCTGCAAACCAGGTATTGGGAGACAGGTTCCTGGACAAGTGATCACAGCACTATGCTGTTGGTCAGAACACTCAGTCATCTCGGGCTCACAAATTCCTTACATGTAAGATGAGAGTTACGCTAACACATTCCTTCATTTTTTGCGAGAAAAAAATACCATACATGTGAACACCCTGAGAATTATAAAGTTTTATAGAAATGAAAGCATGATGAGGGTATGGCCTTGATTTTAATAATTATAATTGTTTTGTTTAATAGAGATACAGTAGTAAGAGTATTGGGATGAATGGAGGAGAAAGACTCTAGAGATGGAGAAACATAGTTTGTTATGTATCTCAAATCACACTCAAAAGCTAGCTTCTACTCCTTGAAAGTAGAGAAGGGTAAATAATCAGAAAGGGGTTTCCCACTGGGAAAAGGAAGAGTAGGGGGTAGACCGTCTGTGCCTAAGTACTTAGACACCGACATTCCTCTCTGCTTGGGCAGCTGGCTTTAAAGAAGAGTCAGGACTGCCACTCAGTTCTTAACTAGACAATCTTTCTCCCCTCAGGCAATCAGCAGCCCCCAGTTATCTCTTCCAGCCATGAATGGGCCATTCTCTGGGCTAGAGCCCTTACAGAAGCCACTGCTAATTATGCGTATTCTTTCCCACTGATCCTTGCCACACTCAAGCAATCTCAGCCAGGTTCTTTCTACTTGTCTTTAAAAATGGCAAGAAGTACAAATAACATTAATGCTGCCATAGAACTGAGAACTTATAAGACTACTCTTAGAGAATATAAATGGACACACTAAATCCCTGAGGTGGTTCAGATTTTCTCCTGTTAGCAACTGTTGGTGGAATTCAGATCCCTAGCTTGAACTTTTGCTCTACCCTGAAAGCAAAGATCTTCGCTGAGGAAATAGGAAGTGTATTATATAGTTGGCATAACCATTTGCTATTTAGCTTAAGTTAAACCGTATTGCTTTATTAAGGTTTTAACATATGAACTAACTGACTAGATTTGACTCATTAATATGAAGCTGAAATATCCGTGGGAGAAGTCCAAGCAAACATGTCATTTTCTAATGCCCACTAATGGCCTACAATCAAAGCACAACCAGTTAGCTAAATGAGAAGCTATTAGCTTGTTTGAAATCCAAACAAAGGATAATGTAATTGCTAGGTTTTCTTTCCTATTGTAGATATGAGCCAGGCACATTTTTTTTTTCCTACCAAGCCAATCATTGTAGACAGTCAGTCTGACCAAAGAGCATTAAAAAGATTTCCCTTCACTAATAAAGGCTTTTAAAATTTTGCCTGCATTATATTAAATACTCTTTAAGCTCTCTCATTCAATTTGCTTGAGAAAAGTTCTATACTAAATTACAAGCATACATTTCTCAAGAAACTAGAATTGCAAAACATAGATGGAGAAGTGTAAGCCATATGTGGGGGTTAGGGTTCTTCTAGGGCTTTAACAAAATAAAGTGCTGAGCTGGTGCATTGCTCTTCTTGAGGAATGTTTACCACAAGCATTTTATGGTACCAAAGGATTTTTCCTTTCTCCTATTACTAGTCAGTAAATTCCATTATCCAATGCTATCAATTTTGATTTAGCAATAACTTGCTGTTTCCTTTGTCATGTAAACTTTCCAACATAGAAACTAGTAAAGGTGCAGACTTCAGTCAAGTTACAAGGATTGGGAAATGGAATTGCACTTTTATTTACATTGTTTTATGCAAAAACAATCTAAATGGCTGTCAGAATGTCAACGAACTAGCAGTATAATAAGGTTACCGGCTTCCCAGAGCTTATGTGAGTTGCCCTTTGCTTACAAACATTGCAAAGGGGTGATTATCAACTAACACATAAAGAGTGTGTGTCTTGAGATTTTGAGAGACAAAAAACTTTATTAGAAATTGAAAATCTTGTCTGTTGTGCTATTTATAATTCATATAATTATATATCAATGAGAATCATTCACACAGACCAGGAAGGGGACTTGAAATAATCCCATCCAGCCCTTTTATACTTTTGAAGGCAAAACTAAAGTCCAGAGAAGATAGACAGGTTCCAGGTGACCACATTTAGCAGGGCCATCAATAGAATCCACTTCCCCCTCGTCCAGGCGGACATTTCCCACCTTACAATATGTTTCTTACGTGAAGTGTATTGTGTGCTGAATATTTGTGTTCCCTCAGAATTCATACGTTGAAACCTTACCTTACAATATGACAGTATTAGGAGGTATGGCCTTTGGGAGGTGGTTAGGAGTAGAGTAGAGCTCTCATGAATGGCAATCGTGTCCCTCTAAATCCCCTTATAAGGGGATTAGAGCTGGCTTCTCCTCTCTGAGCTCTGCTATTTGAGGATACACTACTTTGACAGTCTGGAATAGAGCTCTCACCAGAACTCCACCATGCTGACACCTAGATCTTAGACTCTCAGCTTCCAGGATGGTGAGAAATAATACCCTGTTGTTTATAAGCCACCCAGTCTATGGTGCTTTCTTATAGCAGCCTGAACAGACTAAAACAGAGTGAAAAGCTGACAAGAGTAAATATTAAAACATTGACAATATTAATATTAAATAAACTCCCTTCTGAGAGCCAGTACCCATTGTGCTGCTACAAATGAATCTATTGACTCTTTGTATTGAAGATAAAAGATTTCATTTGATCAATGTTAACCATATTTAAACTGTTTCAATTCCTTTTTCAACCTTATTCATATAATGTGAATACTTCTTAGACTCAGTAACCAGGTACTGTGAACAGCTATGATAATTTGAGGCTCTTAGTACTTTATCCTTAGCTGATGGGTTTGTCTCAGGACCTCTTCTCTTTAAAGAATTTGATTCACTCAGTTTAAGAAAAATAACAGCTCAAAGCTCAGAAATTAAAACAGTTAAGTAAGAGCCAGATAAGATGCAGCTCTTCCTTCTGTCTGTCGTGCAGTCACAGGACATCTCTGTTCTCATACACACACAGACTAATTGCTTAGAAAATGTTTTGAAGCCATTTTAGTGACTTAATTTATGGTCCTTTAACACTTTTAAACAATAATCACCACCACCACTCCTAAAAGAAGGCAGAACAACACCTCTCACTTTGCAAACACATTCACAGCTTCATTCCCACTTTATTTTTCTTTACCATACATCTGGTAAAGTACATTGCAAAATTTTCTTTAAAAAAAAAAAAAAAGCATCCTTAATTTCTCTGCTCGATAATCTTAGGAAAAGTAACTGAAAATACCAGAATTCTCTTTTGTTTATGTGTTCTCTATTCTTAGACACTCTCAACCTGAAACATCACCATGTGATTATATTACCTTTTTATTCACCAGAGAAGGATATATTTTTTAAAGGCATCCCCTTTGCCCTGGTAAGAGTTGAAATGAAATCTTCCCCCCGGTTTCTATAAGTGCTGGTTACTCAACACCATAGGGCAATGCTGTCCTTACTGATTTTTTTCACTCATCCTTTGAGACATGATGTGAGATCCACTTGTAGGACTTTCAAATTATGGCCACTGCACTTGTCTTTCTTTACTCTCTACCACTCGTTGTTTTACTCTTTACCACTTTCTTCTCACTTATAAAATGCATATTCCACTCCCAAACTGACCTCAGTTTAAATGCCAAATCCAACACTTACCAAATGTAAACTTAGACCAGTAACGAATCATTTCTAAGCCCTAGATTCCTCTCTCAGAAAAGGAATGATGTATACTTTGGGGTAGTATGCATTCAAGTCTTCTTCTGTACTTGCTTATTTATGATTAGGATATTTGTTCCAATTATTGACATGTAAGTCTTCTTTATATATTCTGGATATAAGTCCATTATCTCCTTTCTCAATATGCAGCTTTTCTGCCCTTTTACTTAACAGCGAAGGGGGACGCAAAGTAAAATTCTGAGATAATGAAAACATTCTATCTCATGTGATACCCAACTGTGGGTTTGTTAAAACTCTTTAATTTCTATATTTAAAATAGATGAATCATATAAAATTATACCTTAATAGAGCTGAGTTTTCAAAAATTAGGGATGAGAGTTGATAAGTTTAAAAATAAACATTTTTCTGTGTATTTATCAGTAATATTCAATGACATAAAAGTTATAAACATACAGGTATAAATTACGTGACACTAAGCACTGGTCCACAGTGTCCATGGTTTCAATGAAAATAAATTCTGCATTAAAATATCAAGCAATATCAGGAGCATTCTACCTTTTCTCCTACTGTTTATAAGAATTGATTTGCAAGGATCTGGGACAGGGAGATCCCTTCCCTCTCCTAAGCAATATTGTTAAAGATGATAAATGCTACTGCTGATAGCATTAGTGTATGTGATAAAGTGGGGTTTTAAGAAATGATCATAAAAAGTAACCAAAAAACATCGGATTTAAGACTGCCTTTTTTGTTATTGCCACTCAACCCAAGTTTAAAGTGCTCGAAATTTTTTCAAAGTATGTCTGTCAGTTTATCCTGGTGATTATGGACACATCTTGGATTCCAGCCCCAGGTCCAATACTTGCTAGCCTGTGGATACATGTATGCAACATCTCTGTTCTTCAATTTCCATGTCTCTCTTGTAGTTTTAAATATGTTAGTATATATCAAGGACTTCTGAACACTTAATAAGCAGTAATCTGTGTGGGGTTTTTTTACCCTTACCTGAGGATATGTTTATTGATTTTAGAGAGAGGGGAAGAGAGTGGGGGAGAGAAACATCGATTGGTTGCCTCCTGTATGAGCCTGACCGAGGATTGAACCTGCAGCCTTTTCGTGTATGGGACGGTGCTCCAACCAACTGAGCCACCTGGCCAGGGCTAATCTACAATTTTTAAAATAAAGAATCCTGATAACACATCCAAATCATATGTCTGTTTAGGTATTACCAGGCGTTTCTCTGCTGTACCACATTATGCCTAATCTTTCACTCCAAGGCATATTTTGACACTTCCAGAAAATAGGCCCTGCTGTTTAATAAGTATTCTGTACAGATTAACTCATGTTACTTGACAACTCTGTGAGCAGGGATCAATTCTTTTAGATAGATAAGGAAAGTAAGGCTTAGACAGTTTCAGGGAATTACCTAAGAATACTTAAATCATAATTGATTAAGTTTAGACTCACGCTCATGTCTTCTAATGTCAAGCCAATATTTATATTAGTGAGCATTCTTCTTCGATGTGAAGACCAAAGCCAGTACTATTTTGTTTAGCTCACTATATTTCCCCCTAAGGGGGAAAAAGAGAAAGAGAGAGAGAGAGAGAGGCAGTCCACACCAAAAAAAAAAGGAAAGAAAGAAAGAATAATAATCAGGGAGAAGAGAACACAAATACAAAAGGGTGAATTTCTTGGATGGCCGTAGCATGACTGCACTATCATGGGATGTCGTCAGAGGGGCAGTATGCACACCACCAACTCAGAACAGGAAGGCCATTTATTTTTCTATCTTTTCCCCCTCTCATCTTTTACGTCTCTTTTGTCAACGTTTGTCTTATGGATCATTTATTTCTCTGAACTTCCAGTTTGCTTCTCTAGACAATCCCAGGTGGCTAAAGGAAAAGGCCAGAGCAACTAAGAACACTCTCTGGCCAGTGAACAGGCAAACAGTCTCTCTTTAGCAATAACACTGCTCATGCTGTTTCTTGAACTGGAACAACTCTGGCTTTAGCAGTAGCTGTTTGCTCCCACGAAGGTAGTAACAGGACAAGTGAGTGCCAGGGACACTGTGGTGAGCAATCGAGGTAAACGTGCCAATCTGGGCTGATGCGTAAACCAAATATGATCCACATGACACAAGAATTGTTGGCACATGTGTGTTTTACTATCCTTTTAAAACTTTTACCTCCTTTAGCAAGCTTTCTGTTGGTTTAATTATTATTTTTAAAATTTTACTATGATCAGAAGATAAACTTATATCAGCAAGCCCAAATGGAGAACATGCTCCTGCCAGTCCAAAAACTCTCTAGTTCTTGTGCTATACAGAGTGTCCCCAAAAATGTATATACACTGTAACAACTGATAGCTCAATTGTGAAAATGAAATGTATTTTAATAAACACTGCCTATAATTATTCAAAGTGTGCATACATTTTTGGACACCTATATATTTTAAACTACTTAGCATGGCATATGAGGACAATCACAATCTAGCCTCAACTTAGCATTTCAGTCTTATCTCCTTACTATATCAACGATCCATACTCTTAAATGTACCCTTTGTTCCATCCATATAATCAGATAATATATCATCAGATAATAAACAACCCAGAATCTCAGCGTTTTCCAAAATGAAATCTTCCTCACCTATGCCAGTGTGCGCTTTTTACCACTCAGCTGAATTTAGCCTGGTTCACCTGGTGGTAATGGGGTTAGCCTGGCTTGGCTGGACTAGCTTCAGATCTGCTCCATTCATCTCTTCATTCTGTAACCTTGTTTCAAAGAACAGCCACTGTCAATTATTTTCTCATGTACAGGAATGAAATTCAAGAAGGGATGCAGAAACATACGATGCCTTTTAACACTCCTGTTCCTAACAGGCCCACATCACTTCCACACTCATGTCTTGGTCAAAGCAAGTTATATGGCCAAGCCCCAAATCAGTGGGTTGAGTAGTATAATCTGACCACATTGCAGCAGGGCAGACATGAGAGAAGAAACGGGTATTTGTGAAAATGAATACAATCAAATGAGCCCTGAAATATCCCATCGTCTCTTATGCCTGTGTCTCTTCTATCTCACTGCCTAGAATATCTTTGAATCAATGAATTCTATTATGAAGCAGAGAGATAATTCAAGTGCCAATTTTTGTTAAAGACATGGCCTTTAGACTTATGACCCTCAGTTCAATATATCCCGTCATTTACTAACTTGTGCAAATATTTTCCTGAGGTCAATTCATTCTCTTAAATGGCGGTGGTGTTTTGTTTTTTTACCTGATTCAGGGTATTTTGAGGATTATGCATATGTATTACTCAGGTTAGGGTAATTGCTATAATAAAATAGCAACAACAAAAAGAAAGAAAACAAATCCCAGTAGTTTAACAATATACACTTATTGCTGATTCACATAAAATCCAGTGTAGCTGTTTCTGGTTGGAAGGTTCTTTTTCAAGCAGTAACACAGCAATCCAGGCCTCTTGCATCTATGAAGCAGCCATTTTCATCACATCACAACCATATTTTCCACAAAAGAAGACAAGAAGAAACACCAGATTTATAAGCACACAGACCCCAGAACTGCTGTATTTAATGCCTGGCTAAGACATTGTTATGGAATGAAAGAACAGACCTTTGCTGTTTAACTCCCTCTGTCACAGGATATAAAGTATACAGCCCTTTACATATATTGCTGGCACATATTACTCTGTACATAATGTTCATTAAAGGTAGTCAAATACATCATGGAAGAAAGCATGCAAAAAAATAAATAAAAATTAACAGGAAAATTGTGAAAGTAATTTATAGTTAGGTAAAGAATTAACTTGGAGAGTTTTAAAATTTTCATTGACATGTCACTGTTTAAATCATTGATATTTGAGGGTTTTAGCTTCATTGTTTTATTTTGCAATACTCTTCTAGGTCTCTCAGGGTGCTGATTTTTTTAAATTAAAATGAACTAAAATTAGTGCTCTGAGAAATTCACACCACATTTTCTTTCTATTCTGATCCATCAGACAGACATCAAGATGTAATTAGAAGCCTACTAGTTGGCAGTTATAAAACCAAGCCTGAAAATCATAGGTGCCCATCTTAAATGTCTCTATAGGACATTATTTTCAATAATTAGAAGTTATTGTTGATAATTATAAACCCATGTTTGTTCTCAAAAAAATGTCATTAGAATTGAGTTTCCATTGCAGTGTTGCAGCAACATTTTCTCTCATTATAACCTTGTTAGATCTTTCTAAATGTTCCATGTCTCATTTGGCCAAATGACTTGCCCAAATGTTCATTGGTGGACAGTCACAGGTCTTCATATTATTGTTACCACTTATTAACTGCTTTGGCAATTTCCCTCCACGTGACTGAGAAACAGTTATCTGGCAACCATTGCTTTAGAGAAGGAAGGCTTTGCATCTTTTAAGCACAGGCAACCAGCCATGGTGGTGGTTTCCTTTATCAAGCCTGCCCTGGAGTAACTGCTAATGTTAGAAGCTGGGACATTATCACTAGAAAATCAGCATATCTGAATTTTAGTACAAGATCTACATTTGACTCAGAGCATTATTAAATGAATTTCAACACACAATGCTATTTCCCCTCCTATGAGAACACCTATAACTAAAGATGTAAAAACAGTGTTCCTCAGAGTAGATATTTTCTCAGATAACCCACATGTGACTGTCTACAAATAAGTGTTTTACCCATAGGTAGTTCAGAGAAATAAACTGTGTGCTCCCCACAGTAAACTCAAAGTTCAACATCTAGGGGCTGAGCAATTTCTCTTATATTCAAGATTCAAGCCTGACTTTGGAGCACATGAAAAGGTTGAAGTGAAATGTGTAAATACTGAAAGGGCACAGAATGGGCATTTTTTAGTTGAATGGAGGGTATATAGTGTATTTTCCCTCTATATTCTTTGTACCAACCACCCCAATGCTCTGCCCCTATTCAAAGGACTAGAAAAACGAGTCAGAAGAAAAGATGGGTTTGACATAAGCAAGAGGCATTTCCCTGACACCTACTTCCAGAGGAATCACTTCTAAAACTAGATACTTCTCGGGTTCAACTCATAGACCCTGGTCCAAATGCAACATTGGCCATTTCTCAGTGGCCTTTTGAAGGTACAGCACGAGGCATTAAGTACTGTTGAAAAGCATCTCGAGCTATGACTGCATCTCAACTAATTTTTATCTCATTCTCACAAGAACACCTTCCCATTTTTTCAAAGTAATGTGCCACCTTGTGGAAATTGTACTTGAAACACAAATTGGCGAGTTAATATTCCACTTTCCCACTAATATTTCATATTTATTAAATTATTTTCTGGAGTCAAGGACTCTGCTTTCCTATTCAGTCAAAACTGTAGTTCTTAATGGAGACTACACACACACACACACACATACACACAAACACAAACTAGTGATTATTTCTATGAAAACTACACTGTTAATAAAGGATTTCCCAAATGGCCCATGGCAGCTCATTAAATTAGGTTGTGATTTGTAAAATTGTTTTGTCATACTTGAAGGAGCCAAGTATACGCTACTACTTAGCTGCAACACTTGTAGTCCAGAATAATGTTTTAAGCATGTTGCCTTAATACAAAAAGTTATTGCAATTAATATTGGAAAATTTTATTCTGAAAATATTTATATTTACAGTATCCAAATAACCTTTATTTCCCTCCCTCAAAACCTTTGGGAAAGCAAGCAAATAAATATGTTTGAGGTAAATGTGTGAACTCTTCCCTCTTGACCCTCTACGCCATTTTTTATCCTTTTGACAGAGCAGTTGTTCTAGGGAACAAATCGATTTTGTCACTCCACTGATTAAAACCAAACCAAGTGGCTACCCATCACCCAGTAGAAAGGTGTCTAAACACTCTAGCCCAGAGTGAAAGGACTCCTGAGGTCTGCAGCTCACCCTCTCTGCAGTTTCTGCCCGCAGTGCTTTGCTGAGGATCAACCAATGTACAACAACTTGCAGTTTCCTAATTGTGTGACACTTTTCTACACCTCACTGCCTGTAAACATGCTGAATACTTGGCTTACCAAGCTGCTCTCCTTTTCAGAGCTAGCTCAATGGTATAGTTTCAGTTCAAGTCCAAAGGCCTAAAACCCAGGAGACCTGATAGTATAAGTTTTAGCCTGAGTCCAAATCTAAAGGAAGGAGAATAATATGCTGAAAGGCAGGCAGAGCAAGCAAATTCTATCTTACTCAGGCTTTGACCACTAACCTGGCCTTCCACAGATTGGATAAGGCCCACCCACATTACAGAGGGCTGTTGTTTTTTTTAACTCAGTCTACCAATTCAGCTGTTAATCTCATCCAGAAACACCCTCAGAGACATACCCAGAAATAATGTTTACCCCAAACACCTAGGCACTCTGTGTCTCAGACAAGTTAACACACAAAATGTACCAACCATCATGTTTGTGTGCATTTAAAAAACCAAAACCAAACCAAACAACAAAACACACCTTTTACTCTAAAATTGTGCTCCCAATTCCTGCATGAAAATGAAAAATGCAATTTTCAGATCTTTAGGCATTTAACTATATAAAAATAGTCAGAAAGTCAAGAATGTTTAGCTCTAATAAAATGGAACTTTTGTGATTATCATATCCCATGTCAATTATGAAAATATCAAAACAGAAAAAAGATGCTGATAGCATTCATCCAGCTACACCCATCCCTAGTGCATTCCTGCACTGCAGTCTCTAGAGCTCAAAGCCTGTTGGTGGAGAGAATCTGTAGAATAGTTTTGTGGGCAGAGAACTACAGAGAAGAGGCTTCTTTCTCCCTCAAAATTGTATTTGTTCTGATAAACTGGTACATCTAGGAATACAATTTTGGGCAATATGGCTATCTCCACTGGAAGGTGGAAATTTACAATTTTCCCCTGGACTCTGACACTTTGAACTATCTGAGCATTAAAAAGCAAAGCTGGATTTACATAGAGGTAGGAATATGTGAGACAGAAAATGTTAACGTAGGCTTCTTTACTATATACACTATGCTTTGTAAATCTCCACTAGCAACAATCATTGCTGCTAACCTATACAGAGATAATACTATAGGCAAACCTGGTGCAATTACATGTATTGTCTACTTTATTACTAATTTGATTTGGGTGATATTAATTACACTAAAAATAAATTGAGGTTTAGGAAACTCAGGGAACCTACCCTAGGAAAGAAATGCAATAGATGGGAGGGGCAAGATTATAGCCCAATCTGACTACAGATCCAAGCTCTAAATTTGCCTTATGGCATCTCTCTCTCCACATGATTCCATTCAGTCTGGGCAGCAGAATGTTATTTTAAATAGGAATATCCATCTAGATAAGACATCAATATGTGACAATAAGTTTTTTAGTTGGTGAAAATGGCTAAACTTTGGACAGAATGATTGAGCCATACTTCTCAAATGAGAGCTAAACATAGTTTAAATAATTTGTGCACAACAGAGTATGGAGATCACATAGTGGCTTCTGTTATAATCGCAGTCTTGTTCTCTCTAGGAAATTAACCCTTAATGGGTATTGTTGAGTTTACATTTTATTTTGGACTAGGCACTCTTCTTTTTATTCAACACTGATCTTTTTAACAACATGGTCTCATCTGGTATGGATTGGTCCCATCTTGCTCCAGAGACATTCTTACTAATTATCAGTGTGTGTTTATAAATGTGCCAATTTATATAATTCTTAAGTATAGTGTTGTTATCAGATTTCCATGGAGGTCTTTCTTCCCTCATATATTCCCTGTGTTCTGCACTGGCCACGTTTGTATAAAGATAACTAATTTTAGGGGAAAAGACCCTTTTTACTTTGAGACTGGATTTAAATCATAGTTTTCCAGGACAATTCTTGTAAGTAGTAGTTTAGGTGTAACTCAGCAAAATTGTTACATACCTTTGTGTCCGATTGAATTGGGCTAAGTTTGTTTGGTATTTAACTGGCTTAATGTAGTTGCACTTACTTATGTTTGCTTTTGTTGTTGATCTTTGGATTTCTGCACTCTTAATGCTTTTCTATTGGTCTATGTGTCTCTCTTTGTGCAAGTACCATACTATTTTTTTAATTTATTTCTTATTGTTGGCAGTATTACAGATGTCCACCATTTCCCCCACTTTCACCCCCTCCACCTAGCCGCCACCCCAGGCCTTCACCACACTATTGTCTGTATCATACATACTCTTGATTACTGTAGCTTTGTAATATAGCATTAAATCAGGAAGTCTGATGCCTCCAACATTGATTGTTTTTTTTCAGGATTTCTTTGGCTATATAAGTCCTTTTGTAGTTTAATGTAAATTTTAGGGGTTTTTTTGTTTCTATTTTAAAAAATACCTTTGAAATCTTGGTAGGGATTGCATTCAGCCTAAAGATTGCTTTTCATAGTGTGGGTATTTTTACAATCTTTATTCTTCCAATCTTGGAACATAAGAAAGTTTTCCATTTTTTGTGTGTGTCATCTTCAATGTCTCTAATCAGTGCCATGGTTTCAGCGTACAGATCTTTTGCCTCCTTATTTAAACGTCTAAATATTCTCGATGCTATTTTGCATTGGGCTTGTTTTCTTTCTTTTTCAGATAATTTGTTGTTAATGTATAGAAATACAACTGATTTTTGTATATTGATTACATATCCTGCAACTTTACTAAATTTATTGATTAGTTCTAACAAGATTTTGGTTGAGTCTTTAGGATTTTGTATATATAAGATCATGTTATCTGCAAACAGAGACAATTTTACATCTTTTTTACTCTGATGCCTTTTATTTCTCTTTTTGGTTAGGACTTTAAGCACTACTGTGTTGAACAGGAGTACTGAGAATGGCCACTCTTTTCTTGTCCCCGATCTTAGGAGAAAACCTTTCTTCCCTTCATTGTGGAGTATAACATTCGCTTTGGGCTTGTTGTGTGGCCTTCAAGATGTTTAGGTACAGTTCCTGAATAAAAATTTGTTGAGGATTTTATCATGAATAGATGTTAAATTTGGTCAACTGCTTTTTCTGCACTTGTAGATATGATATGATTTTTATCTTTCATTGTATTAATGTGATGAATCACATTTACTGATCTGCATATGTTAAAACATCTTGCATCTCAGGGATGAATCCCACTTAATAACACAGGACCCTTTTAATGTGCTAATAAGTTTTGTTTCCTAATATTTTATTTTTTTGCATCTGCATTTATCAGTGACATTAGCCTTTAGTTTCCTTTCAGCGATGTAATATTTACCTAATTTTTCATGCTCCTTTATTCTCCATGCTAGATTCTGTGATATTTGAGTAGGCATTATCCTATTATCTCTCCCAGGGTTAGAGATTCCCTTTGGCAGGGACAGTCCTTCCCCAGTTAGCTCAGCTTGGGCTTCTGGATGATTCAGCTGGTAGCATCCTTGGGAAGGTGGAACTTGCTATCAGGGTCTCTGTTTGGGCAAAGCCACTGCTTGTGTTGTGGTCTCTGCACTTGAGCAGGCCTACTGATTGAGCACCATGTTCAAATGGGGCCTGTGGGTGGAATGGGAAATAATTGTTCCCCCTTCTCTGTGGTCAGGTGGAGCCATTTACTAGACTCTGCAATAAACTCTGGGTGAGTGAGTTTGCTAGCTGTGTTCCCTGGCAGGGTGGTGCCACTGGATGGGCTGTCATTTTGGCAGGGCTACAGGCTTGGCTCCACAATCATTCCTGCTTGGCTGGAGTTTCCATCTGTGATTCCTGACTGGATAGTGCCACTGGCTGGACTATGTGTTCTGGCAGAGCCCCAGGCAGGGCTTCACACTTGAACCGGGAATCAAGCTGTGCTATGCAATCAAGTGGGGATACAGACTATGCCCTGAATTTGACTAAAGCTGCAGACTGGGCTTCAAGTTCATGTAGGCCACTGGCTGTATGCTGCTGTTGGACAAAGTCATTGGCTGCGCTTTTTGGTCAGAAGGGGCACTTGGGTGAGGCAAGAGACTATGCTCTGTAGTTGGGCAGTGTCACTGTCTGGGAATCCTCATGGGGGGAGGCAGAGGCTATGCTCTGACATTGGACTTGGTCATTGGCTGGGCTTCCTATCTGGGCAAGGCCTCAAGTTGTACTAAGTAGTTGGCCAAGGTCATATGCTGGACTGGCTGCAAGTGCTCTTCTTGGCTGGGTGGTACCCTAGGATGTATTCTGAGGCTATTTAGGGTCATTGTTAAGGCTCCCTGGTTATGTGGGCCCACAGGCGATACCTCACAGTTGGGCAGTACTGCTGGCTTGGTTTCCTGCCAAGTGTAGCTATAGGATGGGCTATGTGTCCAGATTCTTTGGTCAGGCTTCCTGGTTGAATAGAACTGAAGGCCCTACTGTGCAGCTGAGCAGGGCCTTGAGTGTGTTTTACTGCTTGTGTAGCAATGTAGAGCAGGCTCTGCAGCCAGTATGGCCTGTCATCTGGGCACCCAGATCAGGCAGAACTGCCCAGCAGGTGCCCCAGCCAACAGGGCCACTGGTGAAGATTTTTGCTCACACATGAGATACACAGCTGCCCCGATTATCTGGTTAGGCTTCTGGGTCTGGCAGGGTTGGGTGTCACATTTAACCCTAGGTGGGGCTTCAGATGTGTTTCCCTGACCAGGAAGGGCCATAGAACAAGATCCGCAGCAATCACAGCTCACTGGCTGGTCATCTGTACCAGACAGAACTTCCTAGTGAACTTCCTGTCCAGATAATGCCACCAGCTTGGTTCTGCAGATGGCAGGGGTGCTGGCTGTGATCTCTGCTCAGGTGCAGCTGCAAGGAAGAATGCAATCTACCAAGATTTGAACACTGGTTTCTATAAGCCCTGCCTGCCTCCCATGTTTTTATCTGGTCTTCAGTGACAAAGCCCTGAAGATCAGTAGATTTCCCCAGTAATGCCTGTGAAGTGAGAACAAAATGAGCCCCCCAGGAAATGTTTCACAATGCTGGGGGAGCTGGATACTCACACTGGGCTCCTTTTTTCCCCACTGGAAAACTCAAGCTCAGGGGCTTCCATTTGCTGAGGTATTCACTGGGGAAGGGTGATGCGGTCAGAGTGCAGTTGCTCCTCTGCATTGTCCATCATGGTCCTTCTCAGTCTCTGTGGTGCACAGGGGCGCCTCGGCCTCAGCCCCAGCCTCAAGTTTTGGGATGAGCACCATGGATAGTTCCTAGTTGGTCTTGTTAGGACAACTGAAGTCAGAAATGACCTATGTCATCATCTTGAGGACATCACTTTCTCCCTCTCATACTGATGGTAAGATTGGTGACAGGATTTAGATACCATCAGCCAATCCATCTATTATAAAGTTACCCCTTAACTTTTGCTTAATTGCTTGATTATCCATTAATGATTACTGCCAGTTTGGATTATAAAACCAGGAGTGAATAGAACAATTTTCTAGTTTTATCTTTCCTTTTACCTTAACTAGCATTTTCTTTAAGAACTTTTCCTCATCAATTATTTAGTTTCCTTGAAATATAGTTTTATAACAAATACAGGGTACATGCTTGATTTCTTTTTTCCTCAAGTTTTAAAATGATTTGTTAGTGTAGTCATATTTTTTTAGTGAACAGTGAGGATTCTTAAAATGTTTTATTACAAATTTATGAATTTATATATATTTTATGTTTTGATAAACTAAAATAATTAAATTGTCCCATCTTAAACCATACCTTTTCATGTTGACTTCTGTTTTTATTTTATAGAATCTCATACCCTTGCTTTCTAACACAAAATTTCTCAGGTTTATATTCCATATTTTCAGTCTCAGACTTTGAATTAACCATTTTTTTTTTTCAAGCGATCTCTGTTCCTTATAGTGGGAAATAGTATTTATGTGCCACAATCTGAGCAATAATGATGCCTGTCATTGTGGAGCTGTCGATCATTTCTAGCCATTTTTAGAAATACAATAGAAATACCACACACACTTTTGAAATACTAAGGATGTAGAAATACTAGACACATTTTTGAAAAGAAAGTAAATCATGAATTTGGGGCTACAATTTCAATTCAAATTTAAAATACAGCATTTTTATTGGTAATTCTTGATGTTATACTTCCTTTCCACTTCGCACAGCCTAGCTAGTTACTTAAATATGGTGAGCCACTGACAGCTCTTTCTTTAGGGTCAAAAAGAAACTAATACAGTTCGTCTTTCTTTACCAGGTTTTATATGACCAATCGACTTGTTTTCAAATTGTCGATTGACCTGTGTTTCGCGCCTCATCTGGTACCAGTTTGCTTGATATGTAGTTAAATGTAAAACATAGGTGTGTGTGAGATGGAGTAGCCGGTTCAGAGGACATAAGGAGGGGGTGGGTGGAGGTGGAGGGTAGAGGGGGTAATGGTGATGGGGGAAAATAAAAAAATAAAATAAAATAAAGGAAAAAATATTTACTTAAAGTTGTGGTGTAAGTCACTCACTGGGAGATGCTGCTTGAGACATGCAGGATCCAGACCCCTCTTAGAAAATCTCCTGTGCTAATGAGTGGTGCTTCCCCAGTGATGATTTCCACTGAACCGTTTTTGCGCTTGGTTATCATTAGCCAGACCTACGCAGCATCCTTTAGCTTATTCTGGACTGGGGGAGAAGTCAAGGAAGGGTTAACATCCTTTGTCAAAACCACTCATTGGGAAGAAAGTATTGCCTGTACCCAGGCTCTTACGGCGGAAAACACACACACGTTTATTTGTAGTTGTTGTGGGGGTGGGGAGAAGCTACCCCAGCTTCCTTTTAGCAAACCTCCATCCCAGGATATGATACTATAAAGTTCTATGATGACAAAAAAGGTAGATATAGTGTAAATTGCTCTTCCTATACTATGAGATAATTTTTCAGACTTCATTGTCAAAAGAAGGGATTGGGATCATACAGACTTTAGGGCATTATTCAGGAAATATATATGTAGAATATAAGTGCAACTCTCCTGAGTAAGTCCATTAACTCCAGTTATCAGTTCTTAACATTAGTGCACTGAGTGCTTATTAGTCCATCTTTCTCAAAGCTTCTTCCCTTGAAGAATGGGGTAATTCATTCTTAATAATTAACATATTAATGCTCATTAAGTAGTACATTTATATTTACCCAACATAATTATAATATACAAGTATATAATATCTGTATATAATATCAAATGTTATATACAGAAGAGAAAGAAATAGGGTCAAAGCAAGTGAAACGTGAATTGGAAATTGAAACCCACAGGAACCAGGTTGGCTTCAAGAAGACAGTGGAAATCAGGGATTTAATTTATAATAAAATTGAAGAGAGAAAGGGGATTATGTTAGAACTAAAGATGAACAGTTACACAAGTGCATCTCAGGAATAGTCATGTTCACGTAAGTAATATATTTTAAAAATAATGAACCAAACATTTTTGGTTGTAAAAGAGGAATTCAGGTTATTTCTGAGAACTGAAATATTGTTACATTAATCCTAAAAAATAAAATTTAAATAAAAATATCTCTGCTTCAATCATGATGAGGAAAGACTCTGGGACTACAGACCTAACTCACTTTATGACATTTAGGTAATTTCTCTTATGTTCTCAAATAGCTATCTACCTTTAGAATATCTCCCAAAGACTTGCTCCCCTGCCCTCCAAATTAGTATATTGTTTTTCAAGTTATATACCCTTCTTTGGCTGGTGAAGATGCAAATTCAGCTTCTATGATACTAATGTTGTCATGATAGAATCAGTGTTCACATTCTGCACCACTGCATTTCATCCCATTCATTAATCACTAATTAGGAGACTGAGAAAGGACAACAAAGGAACACATTCACACCCAGGTCTGTTTTGCTTTGTCACTGTGCCACATAAGACTCTCATGGCTTCAGTTTCTACAACACAACACGTGTTTACAATTTGACTTGACAGACTTTCCGAAAAACTGCAAAATAGTCTCAGTGCAAATAAAGTGACATGGAAAGGACTTTGCAGCTAGAAAATGTACCTCCTTGTCAACTGCCAATCAATGGCACTGACCGAAGTTTATGTCACATTTTCCTGAGTTTTCAGTCTATGTACCCTCCCCATGTGATTAACCACCTGAGAGCTGAATGGGTCCAACAGAAAGTGTATTAACTAACCATCCCATGAATCTCAGTAGATCTTCAGTTGTAAAGGACACCCAAAATCTTCAGGCATTGAAAACTTAAAAACACAGTGTACATTTCAAATGTCTTTTTACAGTTAATATTATATGCCAGGGTTACTATGTTATTTTCTTAAATTTATCTTTCAATTACAGTTGACATACAATATTGTTTCAGGTGTACAATGTAGTGAATAGACATTTACATACCTTATGAAGTGACCACCCAATTAAATCTTTTTCACCCATCCCCTCAAACCCTCTGTATCTATGAGGTTGTGTTTTGTTTGTTCATTTTCTTTGTTCATTAGATTCCACATATAAGTGAAATCATATGGTATTTGTCTTTCTCTGTCTGACTTATTTTACTTAGTATAATATCCTCTAGGCCCATCCATGTCACAAATGCTAAGACTTCATTCTTTTTTATGGCCAAGTAATATTCCATTGCATATATGTACCACATCTTCTTTCCTTACTCGTCTATTGATGGACACTTAGGTTGCTTCTAAACTTGGCTAAAATAATGCTGCAGTGAACATAGGGATACACATATATTTTCTAATTAGTGTGTGGGATTTCTTCAAATAAATACCCAGAAGTGGAATCACTGTGTCATGTAGCAGTTACATTTTTAACATTGTAAGGCTATGTTTTGTTGTTGTTTTTGTCATAAGACACATGCATAGAATGAGCTCTTTGTACTATAATTCTGTCAAAATTTGCTCTATTGACCTATAAAATTTATAATTCTGGTTAATATAGATCAACGAAGGTGTAAATGGGCCTCTTTCCTAATTGATTTATTTGGGAGAATGAGGTTGAGTTAGAAAAGTCAGTGCTTTTAATAATCTAGAGTAGTGCAGTCAATGAAATTTTTGCCAGTGATAGAAACGCACCACAGCTGTGCTGTCCAGTATGGTAGCCACTAGCCATAATTAACAATTGAAATGTAGCTCATGTGACTACGGAACTGAAGTTTTAAATTTATTTTAATAGCCATATATTGGACAGCACATATCTAGAGAATGAGAAAAAAACCTGGATAGTAGTTTCTAAAATGTTGTAATTTATGGAATTTTATTTGTCAAGTGACTATACAAAATGATTTTGCACAGGTAAATGGGACTCTTTCAGAATTTAGCTCCATGAATTCCTATATATACAATGTTTTATTCCTATAAAAGGATAAATGATGTTGCCTGGCTTTTGAATGAACCATTAAAGATTATGATCCTTTTAGTTTTATCATTATAAAAGAATGGGATGGGGACCTACTTAGGGGATTTTGTGTAAATCATGATTTTTTTTTTTTTAGTTCTATATGATACTTCTTTCCAGTACCCTTCCATTCTTCCATCCTATATTTCTCCCTCTCTTATGTTGTTCAGAATTAACACCAATATAATTAGCATTTCTCTCATGTTATGACCATTTTATAAATGCATGAAGAGGACATGACAAGAAAAACAACAGCTCTCATTGTTCATTTGCATTCACTATATCAGAAATAGTGAAGTAAGTTGCTGAATGTTTTGTTGAAAATAATTTTAAAATTTATTTAATTCTTCAAATGAGATCAGCTTTAGAAAGATGCAGTAATTCACTTCAAACAAAATCCATCAAAGACAGATGACATACTGCATTGGCCAGTTTCTAATCTATTGTTCCTTTTCTACTATAGCAAAATGATAAAATTCTAATGTTTAACTATATTTGACTTTAACAAAAAACAACCCAGAAAACCAGATTTCTGCTTCTTTTTGATTATCATGATTTTTTTTCCAGATATCCATTGATAGATAAAGTTTGTTTCCCCCCTCCCCCCCCAGGTATTCTAGGCTTATAATTTTGGGTACAGTTTTTCTGATTAGTTATCCTTATGTAACAGTTGTTTCCAGGCACCTGGGCTATAAACAGACACACACCCTTGAGGAGACTGTAGGTTACTTATCAATTCAAGAAATGTGAGCAACTCTTTCTCACCCTGAAGTCACACTAAATTTTCAGCCCCCCCATTCCCTAGTCCACTCTGCCTTAGCAGGTAGCTAGAAAGGCTGGTTAGCACGCTTTGACCAGAGGAGACTTATCTCTAGCCGCCTCTGTGACACCCTTTCCTGCTTCTAAGCCACAGCCAGATAGCTGTCCTTTTCCCACTTTCTGATGTCATCATTGTTTACTAAGAGCCAGGTTTCTCACCCTGAGTCTGCAGATATACTTACACACCTGTATTTTGGGCACTCTCGTTCCCCATGTCACTAAGGAGATGCCAGGGGAAGCTGGCATGTGAGCGAGACTAATAAAGTAGCATTTTTTTCATCTCTCCTTTGGCCTCCCCTTTCCTTTCTGGTGCTTCCTTGATGCCCGTCGCCCTGGGTGGCTCAGGCTCCTGCGGTCTGTGAGGGCTCACAAAGAACCTGATCTTCTGAGTGACCCAATTTATCTCCTTCCCTCTACTGCCGCCGCCGTTGGCGCAGGCTACTCTTGCATTTGCTAGACAACTGTGGAGAGACTCTGCCAGTTCAACGCAAAAGAATGAGTCCTAGAAGCCTTGTAACATTGATAACACCTCCTGTGTGTTTTGTGTTGATGTCCCAGTGTGTAATACAAAGGGATGCTAAGTGTGCTGCTGGGAATTCATAGCTCTCAAAAATCCGAGTCAGAAAGCTGCCTTGAAGGTTCCTACTCGATCGAATCCTTTCTACAGTCCTGCTTGGACTAAAGCACCGTCATAGCACTCATGGTTTACTGCCTCTCCTTCTATGTATTAGATAATACCGAAGTAGTTATGATGCGATCACATTGTTTGCTCTGGTGGGAGGTCAGAAAACATACAAACATACAAGGGTAGGGGTTCGACTTCAAGAACCGGCCTAGTGATAAAACACACACATACACACATACACAACAAAGCGTCTTAAAATGGTCCACTGCTTTTTTTGGTCCCACAATTTATAGCCAATGCACTAAAAATGTTGTTGGCACAGGCTTTGAAATATTATTTAAATCGATCAACTCAATATTCATCACTTCTATTGAACCACTTTAGTTCAAGCCACTATTATCTCTGGTCTGAATATTTTAATAGCTTCTTATTGAGCTCCTTGTTTTACTATTATCCCCTTTCTCCAGCCCTGATATTATTTTCTGTAAAGTAATGAAAGTGACCAAAATCTTCAGTGACTTCTCATCTCTCTTAGAACAAGAGCCAAAGTCTATATTGTGACCTGTAAGATCCTTCGTGACCCGACAGCTTAATCTCTGGTCCATTCCTTCTGTTTCTGATTCAGCATCATTGCAACAGAAGCCTTGGTCAGTGCCACAGATAATTCCAAAACTAAAGTGACCCTTCAGAGTTGTCCCAAGTTGAAGCAAGGGGTATAGATTTTATGCCTGCATATTTTCCTATCATTTAATGTGGCATTCCCTGATGAAGGGAGCATAACACTGGGTGAGTCTGGGCAAATCCAGGAAAGAGATGCAGCTGGGAAGCATAGACTGGCGATACTTCTCTCAGGCTGGGAAATGAGTGCTTCAGTACTGAAGAGGAAGGAGCTGGGAAGCATAATAGAACAGCTACTAGAGTCTCCCTCTGAGTTAATAAGTGCACTTGCTTAAATAGTAATAAGTTCACTTTATCTGAGAAAAGCTTCTCAAGAACCTGGTTTGTCTCTTTTCCTGGGCACTTCAGGAGTAGATATAGTTGTGTGTGAGTTTTTATTCCCACGGGACCTGAGCCGGTATGACTATTTGATGACTTCTGTTTTTGGTCCACTGGCATAGGATATGACATAACATTAGGTTGGTATAGGGGACCCACTCTGCGCCAAAGGAGGTTTTGGAGTGGTCCTGTAACCATAGAATTCATTAGTCATATAACACACTCCACTATGGAGAAAGATGAAGCAGCAGTTTGGAAGTGATATATTAGGAAAATACGACGCAGTCCTGTAGGAAGTGGTATATACCTTGAATCAAAGGTGTGTGTAGTGGAGTGATCAATATCCCCCCACCATGCCCCCTAATACCTAGAATTAGTAAATGGTATTTTATTTGTAAAAAGTGTCATTGCACATATAATTAAATACGGCATTTTTCAATCAAGGGATCATCCTTGATTTTTCATGTAGGCTCTCAGTGCAGTCATCTGTGTCCTCATGAGAGGTCTGTCGAGTGAGATTAGACTTACACGCAGAGGGGCAGGCAATGTGAAGGCAGAGCAGGGAGAGATTTGAAGATGCTGGAGCTGGAAATGGGGCTGATACAGCCACAAGCCAATGAATACCTGCAGCCACAGAATCTGGACAAGGCAAGAACATTTCTTCTCTAAAACCCCCCGAGGGAAAAGCACAGTCTTGCTTACACCTTGATTTCAATCCAGTGAAGCTAATCACTGACTTCTGGTCTTTGGAACTATGAAAGAACAAATGTGTGTTCTTTAAGCCACTAAGTTTTTGGTAATTTTTTATAACAGTCATGAAGCTATTATAAGTTGTATATATGGATATGTCTCCAAATGGAAACACACATAGTTCCAGGAACCAAGGTTGGGAGCAGGAGTAGCCCATTCTCACTGCAATGATCTACTTGAGTAATTGAGCCCCCCCCCCAAAAAAAAAAGTCTGATTCAATTATAAGATGTGGTTATACCTAGACATATCATTTGTGTCCTGGAACCGGAGGGAAAAAAAGATTATCATCTTGACAGGAGTAATTGACCTTGACCATCAGAAGATTATAGAGCTATGTTACATAATGAAGAAAGGGAGGAGTATGGTTGACACTCAGGTGCCCTTAACCAGTGTACCTTAACCAGTTGTGACAGTAAATTGGCAAGTGCAGTAACCCAGTATGGGAGAGGCTTGTAACCAGAGGGCATGTCTCATGAATATGTAGATTCACAAAGTGAATCTAAAGTGGACAGGGGAAGAAGAAAATAATGAGCTGCTTCTGAGATCCTGGGACTAGTTACAGCAGAAGTGGTCATAGGTTTTCTCCACTTTTAAGATTTTCCCAGAGACTGATGCCAATCTGAACAGTGGACTAGCTACTACTTGAACATAAATGAAGAAATAGGTGCAAGCAGAGCAAAGAGTGGACTGTTATGCATATGGTGATATGTGATCTAGATATCCCTTTAGGGAGGAATGGATCGCAAATTCTGGGAGCATTGTCAGCAAACATATTTTAGCTGTCACCCACTGTTGAGATTGCCTTAGATGCAGAAAGCCACTTTCCTTGAAGGTATGTCTTTTCTTAGTCTGGTTCACATTGAATGACTTTGTGGTATAATGGTCCAGCCATTTGACCCTAACTTCTGATAATTCCCGTTTTCCACTTGAGTTCAGGAGCTCTGTAGGATATCAGCTGAGCTCTGCTGCAGACTTGTATTGCAGCAGGCTGCTGCCAAATATTGCTTGCTTCTTTCCTTCCACAAGTGATCTGAAGAGTACCATGTACTAATTCTATACCCTAAATCCCATCTCAGGACCTGTTTCAAAGAGAACCCAGTCTATAAGAGCATGTTTGCCTTCTAGAGTTATGGCCTAGGTGTTAACTCCTGGATCACAGGAGAGGCCAACCAAATCAGTGTCTCCCTTATATATTCTCTGTTCTCTGTCTGCCACCTCTGATGCTTAAAGTTCAAGGTACAGGAGGACAGGGGCCAATGTTATCTGCCATATAGTACCCTGTATAGAGTAGGTTCTCAGGAAATATTAAGTCAGTTATGCACATTACTTGAGTAAATCTCTGGAAATGGGATTTCAGTAAATAATGTGGCATTTCAAGATGATTAATGAGAAAAGGAACTCTAGAAAGCCATAGTAGATTACTTATTGAGATGACTTGAGTTTGGTTCACTATTTTGTTTTTCTCTCTGGCTGACTTTCTTATGGTTATAGTTGTGATTGTGTTGCACATGTACACAAGGAAGGTCATAAGTGGGAGGATGTTGTTCAGACTGAGGTCATGTTATTTCAGAATTAGATGTGGGTCACAAGACTAAAAGCTTCTTCATTTGACACTCAGGCACTAGTCTAACTAGTTCTGTCATTTTAAGCAGAATGTTTCCCTAATCTACATATTTCTCAGTCTTCATAACACAATAACCTGTGTGGGTTGAAACAAAATTATTTTTGTTCCTTTTACACTGTTAATATGTTTTTTGTTGCTGCTGTTTTAGAAGAAATATAAGGAGACATTATAAAACGTCCCTTTTCTACCACAGCACAGTGTAACAATAGCCACTGCCTACAGAGGACAACAGAGAGTGAGAACTGAGTCAGAAAGCAATGAATATCTGATGAAATTTTATTTTGAAAGAATAAAAGCATTTTTGCGAACATTCCAACTTTTCTCTTTTGAACTTTAAAAGTATTTATATTTCCAGTGATTCATAGTTAGGCAAATGTGTTTGTTTTGAGGAAATATCATCAAACAGCTGTCTTGTTTTAAAGAAAGTGGGTGCTTGTATATACCATTGCCATCCTCACCCATGCATTCTGTGACTGTTGAAAAACAAGTTATCAGCAAGTGACAAGAACATTTTACGTGGCTACAGGCATTCGCCTTACTAGGAATTTTCAAAGCCCAAATCTACATAAATTTTCAACTCTGACAACCATGACAGAGACTTGGTGAGTCTGGGTAAGAGTTAGAGATACACTAATTTAACGCTTCACTTTATAGAGAGTCAAGAATAATAAGTTGTTAGGAAAAATGGTTGTAGAATCAGGATTGGAGTGTTACTGTGACAACTTTGGCACTTAAGACCTTATGATTCTTGGTCAAGTTATTGAATCTGCCCCTGTCGGTTTGCTAGGGGTCCAGGTGGTCAAATAGGACAGAGAACAAAACTGAAAATAATAAGATTGTATTCACTTACTGTGACAGTGTAAGCAAAAGGGGAAAAGAAAAAAAAGACACTGAGTCCATAGTGTTCTATTTCCCCTCAGGAAGGGCACCAGGTGAGGGTCAGATGGACCAGTGCAGATGAAGGGACTTTTCTCAGTTCTGAGGAGCCTGAACAAACGGGGAGGGAGAGGTAGAAAGGTTACGAGTGGAAAAGTACTCCGTTAGATGGACAGAAGCGTTATGGTCAAGACCCTTTATAAGGAGGTCTCCACTGAGGCACATGGTAGTGCCTGAGCTGAAGCTCTTGAAAAGGAATCTCCAAATGGAGGTGACTGAGCTGGGACCTAGAAATGTGTCTAAGCTTGGCTGACCCAGAGGGACCAAGTCTGTAACTGCAACTCCCTTCAGTACGGTACACCATGTCCCAGCTGTGAGCTACATCTCTGGGAAAGGCAGCTTTCCCCATGGGGCATGGCAGGCAAAGCCTTTGCAGTTGCCTGTGGTTGGTCATGAATGATTTCACATAGCTTTTCTGCCTGGAACTGGACTCCTCACTTGCTAGTAGCCAGAATAGACTTCAGTAATTTAAACAGTTGAAAATTCAACAGCTTAACATAATTAAGTTCTATTTTATGTTAATCAAGTAACACTTTTCCAAATGAGGGCTTAGGAATCCAGGCGTTTTCCATTTAATGGCATTGTCTTTATATTATGTGGCCTTTGAGGTCATTGTGAAAGAAAAATATATATAATAAAAGAATCTCAGGAAATTATGACCTGATCTAGAGTGGCATTTATGACCCCTGCTCACATCTCATTGCCAGAACCCAGTTATAGGCCTATAAACTATAAGGAATATTGGGTAACATAGGCTTCCTCTGTGCTCAGGAACAGAAATCAAATAGAATTTGATGAAAACAAAAATAGCATTGGCTCTACCACACACTCAGATTATTTTTTCACCTTTAAATGTCTATAGTAATACTTCATAATATTTTTTAAGGGTTAAGTGAGAAATTGCCTATAAAATGATTGGCATCACATCTAGAACATATCACTATTAATATTACCTGAGGAAATCCCCGATGTTCTTAGCGAATACTTATTCTTACACAAACAATAAGAGGTATGCCAAAGCAGCTGTGATTGTAAAAGGTGCTATCAGTTCTCCAACTCCACTGAGGGAAGAAAAGAGAGAAAAGCAAAAACGAGAGAAGAGAGCAGATTAATAATAGTAAAGGCACAACTATTTCAAAAGGAAATATTAAACAATAGAATTAAAATATTCGAGTGGAAAATTAGACATATAGACCACAGAAATAATACAACAGCCCGGCCGGGCGTGGCTCAGCGGTTGAGCGTCAACCTAGGATCCAGGCGATCAGGGTTCGATTCCCAGTCAGGGCACATGCCCGGGTTGTGGGCTCGATCAGTGACTCTCTCATCATTGATGTTTCTGTCTCTCTCTCTCCCTCTCCCTTCCTCTCTCTGAAGTCAATAAAGATAGATTAAAAAATATATATATGTAAAGAAATAATACAACAGAACATGAAAGTATAATCGATGATCATTTCAGGGGGGAAAAAGAAAACTAGAGTTGGAAAAATAAGTTTATATTGCAAAAATATATGTATAATCAAGAGTTCTATTTTAGTCTAAACCTTAATCCAACTGCACCATGAAGGCAAGGCATCGCTTATCTGTCTTATGTTAAGATGAAAAACATTTTTCTGCGTGATGGATAAAATGATTTATTCATGAACAGCATACAAAAAATAAATCAGAGGTGCTGACAAAAGTTTTTAAATACAAAGGGTAATGTTTGGCAAGTAAAATATCAAAAGAAAGGCAAAAATAGGTAAGATTTGAAATATAAGAAATAGCTTGTTTAAAAAAGATGTATTCTTGAAAAGAGGTATGTACCATTGTCATTAGTAATATTCTTGCATATTTACCAGCCCTGGTAGACCTGCATTATTTGACAACAATAATTTGTCTCATTATATGACCTAACTACAAAATACAAGTATGTCTTTATCTGACTTATTTCACTAGCATCAGTCCTTCAGTGTCTATCCACATTATTAAAAATGGCAAGATTTCCCTCTTTTTATGGCTAAATATTATTCCATTACATATATACCCTATCATACACACACACACACACACACACACACACAATATTAAACATACATACCCCAACTTTATCCATTCCTCCATTGATATGCTTAAGTTGTTTCCATGCCTTGGCTATCATAAATAATGCTGCTTGAACATGGGGTGCAGATAACTCTTTGACATAGTATTTTCATTTCCTTCAGATGTATACCCAGAAGTGGAGCTGCTGGGCCAATGGCAGTTCTATTTCTAATTTTTGGAGGAGGATCTTTACTGTTTTCCACAGTAGAAACTGCTTTTGCTCCATCCCATAGATTTTGATATATTGTGTTTTCATTTTTGTTTGTCTCAAAATACTTCTTTATTTTCCCTTTAATTTTTCATTTGATCCATTGTTAGTTCAGGGGAATGTTTAATTTTCATGTCTTTTTAAGTTTCTAGTTTTCTGCCTGTTATTGATTTGTAATTTCATATTACAATGAACCCAAATCAGCTGAGAAGTGGGGTAGTAGATGAAAGCAATTACTAACAATTTCAAACAAGGTCTGTAATAACTAAGCATATTTTCTTCCATGTTTTTCTGCATTCATTTGTGTATATTAACCACTCTCACTCTCCTCCTCTTCCCCAAACTATTTTATATAAGGTGTGCTAGCGAGGGTTAAACTAATGTCTCCTAGAAAACCAAAGGAAGATTTTGACTGAAAAATGCATAAAATGAACAACATATTTGGATAGATAGATAGTTATTGTGCTATGGTCTCTCCTTTTTTAGGGAGAAGGTGAACGTTAGTTTATACAGCATGTAATTTCACTGTAAAGAAAAGCACTCTAATTGACATTGATCTTTTAAATTAAACACTGATGAGAGACTGTACAGATGCTTGACAGGGAAAGGGGTGAATGGGCCAGACTGTCTTCAGGGCTCTCCTATCACAGGGGTTGGATGTTAAGAAACTATTTCAGAAACTCTGCTATTAGAGTTTCAAATTCAAAACTGCCAATGAAAAGCATTCCCTAGAAGATATGAAAAATAAAAGACAAGCGGCAGCCATTATTTCTGCTATAGCATTGGCAAGAATGCAACAGCTTCAGTAGGCACCATAAAAAATTTTTTCCAAGTAGCTTTGCACATCCTGTGGCAAATTATGTGCATCGGTACTGCAGGCAGTTGAATGCATCAGAAGGGACTTCTGAGATTTCTGCTTTTTCTAAATTCCTGATACTAGATGCTCCTTTATTTACCTTTTTCCCTCCTTGATCTTCACGACTGCTGTTCTTCCAAGGTTTTGTAAGCCTCTAATTTTCTCATGTAAATTCCATCTACTTTAAAACTAGACTCCGTCCCTTTGTATCTAACAAACTAGACCTCATTCTTGATTTATCCTGTACTAAAATGTGTCCTTCAGAGATGCTGAAAATAGTGATTTTTCTCCTTTAGATAAGCAGGAATGCATGCTATACTTTTCTGTTACATATGCCCCATGTTAATATGTAGGCAGTAAAAAATCTTGTTAAGTACACTGTATTTTTTTATATTTTGTATTGTTTGATTACAATTATGATTTCAAGGTTTGGAAATTTGGTCATTTGCCTGGTTATAAAGATTTAAGGCTTAGGACAAAGATCATGCTTGGCATGTATTTTAACCATGTTGCCTTTGGTGAGGTAGGGTGAGGCCAGATGCAGATCAAGAGGGAAAACCTGGGAAGAGTTTGAGAGTTTTGTTACACCTACAGTTGCCGAAGGAGAACACAGGATGATGCCTCACGGCTACCCCAATGCAGAGGCACCCTGGGGAAGCACAGAGACCAGTCTCAGGCAGTGGGAAAGAGGGCAACTGTGGACAACTGTGGCTTTTATTGTGTTGTTTTTTATCAGGAAGGAAAGGGTAAGACAGTGCAAGAAGGTTTATGATTTTTTCCCCTTTATATTGAATTTACTGGGGTGACACTGGTTAACAAGTGTTTGATTTCTAATTTGGGGGCTAGGGGCTGCCCCTAGTTTTCAGGTACTTGGTCCTGAGGGATTGGGCCAGCTATAGAGTGCCGAGTGTCCTAGAGTGTGGGAGAAAATGGGAATATGAATTAATTGCCTTTTCAAGAACTGATTGGCCTCTAGTCAGAGCTTCAAAACTGGGTATACACAGCATTTTTTCAAAAACTCTGTCACAGCATGCCATACTGTAAGTACACACTCATACTTAAGAAGATAATATATTTCGTGTGTGTGTATACGCAAACACGTCTGGATGTATGTGTGGGCATAAACATGTGCCCACACATTTGAGCTTTCGATGTTAAAAATCTTCATAGATTTTTACATTGTGCTGAGGGGAGCACTAGCCATAATTACCTGGCACAGTGCTTCATAATTTAATGACCGCTAGGATTTTGTAATAACAAATATTCATAATACATAGAAACCAGTTTGGGGGGGTACTAAAAATACACCCTACTTTCTGGATATATGTATCCTTTAGATTATCCTCATATTTCTGGAGGTAAAAATACAATCTCTGAAATAGTTATAGTGTACAGGGCCTACAGATTAGGGACTGTAGAAGAAACAGTAATTTGAAGGCATAGAGAGTACCCAAATTAAGTTATAATAAACATAAAGAAATCACTCTAAGCACATCATAATCAAATTATAGAAAACTGGTCAGAGAAATTATTAAAAGTAGCTAGAGGACTAAAAATGATTACCACAGGGTGACTGAGGAAAAGTTTCGACAGCACTTGGGACCTATTAATAACTAAAAGAAAATAATTGAAATTCAAATTTAACTGTGTCCTGTATTTTATATGGCAGCCTTACCAATAACCCAAAAGGTATGCCATATGTTTAAAGCACGGTAAAATTACCTTAGGTAGAAAGCTCTGAGTGATGATCCGGTGCGCTGGAGATGAGACCAAAAGAGCTCAAGGGGAGAACTGAAGTTATTCCTGCTGGGGTAGTCAAGGCTTGAGACTTTGGTTTTTGTTGTTGATGGTTTTAACATGTTTGTTCACTTACCACTGCTTATTTAATGTTGTTGAACAGCTTAACAGTGGGGGGTAGTTTAGCATGGCCGCTGGAGCTCCTGTAGCATCTCTGTCACAATTCTGCTATTTTATAAGCAAGCCCTCTGTTTTCTTGAGTGTGAACCTTTATTTCCTCTATTCAGTGTGTCTACTCTCTTTTGGGTCAGGTTTATTTCTGCATTTTTCCTGCTTACATTTCAAAGACAAGCTCAAAAGTAACTTCTCCTGTAAAAGTTTTCACAAGCTACAAAAATACATCACCATCCAAAGAGAAAAACTTAGAGATTACCCAACTTTTCCAATGTATACATCTAGTATAGTAATTGACGTATAATTTCTACCTGGATAGACCTTCTTCCTGAAAGACAAGGACAATATGTTATTAACAGTATTGTTAGTTACTATTCCCACAGGGCATAGATCATTGACCAACAAGTGCTCAAAATGTGAGTTCAATAAAATTAAATTTATAGGAATAAAAACTCCTTAGGGTGGCCAATAGTTTACTGACATTGTGCTAACACTGAGAAAGGGCAAGTCCTGCTATACTTTCTGGCCAGCTGCCTCATACAAAAAGATATCGCACATATTTGAGGGAATTGTTGCTGCGGCTCTTGAGGGAATTTATTACCAAGTTTAGCAAATGCGCTGGTACAGATCAATGGGCTGCTATGTTGACCTTTCACTGATTGTTTGCTTTGATTCGGGCACTTACAATAAACTATGCTCTCAGCATTTCAACTCTGCTCTTCAACTCCTTTTTAAAAATGTTGTGGCACCTTTGTCAATAGGCATTGCTAGAAAACCCAATTGATGTTTTTGTTTTTACTTCTTTGCTTTTTTCTTAGTGATGAAAAGTTTGTTTAGAAAATAGCAGAGATCTAAAAATGTCCCTACAGAATAGTAATTGCTCCTTACAGGAGATTTTTGTGTGGTGTGCAAATATAATTGGGTGTAATATGAAACTCAAAATCAGGAGTGCAGGATTGCACTACAAACGCATAATTACAAGCAATATTGGAGCTGAAGGATGTTTAAATTTCTCAATTAAAATATCATTTGTACATGTCTGTGGAACATACAAAATATAAACTAATAGTTCAACACTAACAAGGTGATGTATGTTGATAGAGATGTACCTCTCTATGTTCATGTTATTTATATATGTATAATTTTATCCCTTACAATTAACCAAACAATTTAGCGAGGTCAGAGTTAGATATGACTTATGGGTGAGTAAGGATATTCACCTCTTAGTAACAGCTGTGATTCCAGTAATTGAAAAAAATATATAATAAGAATCAGTGCTAATATGTATTGAGGAGTTTCTGTCCACTAATTCCCTCCTAAATTCTCTTTACACACTTTCTCATATAATCTGCACAACACTAATAGGTTTTATAGATAAACTGAAGCCTGGAACAGTTAAATAACATCCCCACTGTTACAAGAGCTATAGGTAGGAAGCAAGATTTGAATGCCATTTCTGATCTCCCAAACCATGGCAAACTTCCTCTCCAGCCTTCTATAGTGTTTTATGACTAAGAAAACACAACTTAGGAATGGAGGGGGTGGGGGGGAGGTACATTATGAACAAGAACACAAAAACTATAATAAACACTGAAGAATCAGGTCAAGGACTGATGTGAGAGAAGTCTAATGATGTCACAAATGCAAAGTTTTCAGATGAGGCAACTGGAATTGTCATGATAGATGATATAAAGCAATGGATTCATTCATATACTTGGCAGATATTTACTGAATGACTGCTATGTGCTTCCTAGTGTTCGAGCCTCTGCTAGTAGAGTGATAAATCCCATAGATAAAACTCTGCTCTTAATCAGTTAAAATTTGAATAAAGAGGGATAAACAAGCAGGTAAACTATTACATGAATGAAATCATTTCACCAAAGGATAAATATTATGGAGACAATAAAAAGTGAGCTATGGAGTATAAGTACTAAGGAGCTGCCAATTTACATTGAGTGATAGGTAAGGCCTCACAGAAGTGTTGATATGAGGCTTGAATGACAGGATAAACACTTTGGCATATGGCTGATGGAAAAGCTTTCTAGGAAGAGCGAAGGTAGATGGCAATCATCCTAAGGTGGAAAACGGTGTGTGCCAGTTGAGGAAAAGCCATATTCATAATTAGCAGGTCCTGATGGAAGATCAAAATGTGAAGCCCCTTGTTTAAAAGTATTAAGACTGTCAAGACAGCAACAGCAGATGATTAAACCAAATTGAGACCCTTCTGAACACAGAGCCCTGTGTGAGTGCACAGGAAACCAGCACTGAAAGTGTTAAGGGGAGACAGAAAATAAGATATGGCTGGAGGAGGAACCAGATTACACTGAGCCCATTGTGCCCAGTGAAGGGTTTGGATTTTATTCTAAGTGTGATAAGAAGACAATGGAAAACTTGAAACAGGAAGTGGAGTCTGATTTATAATTAGAAAGGCCTAGCTATTGTGCAGAATGGGACACAGGGGCCATGAGGAGAAATCAAGGAAACAATTGTGAAGCTGGGTCAGTAGGTCTGGAGTTTGTAGAAAGACTTCAGAGGGAAGGACCAGTATTCATAAAATAATCAGGCAGTGAGAAACTATCAACAAGGGATATATAAAGATACATAGATGAAACAGTGCTGTATTAGACAGTAGTGAGGGGAGGGCAGTGTGTTGGCAAATCTCCTAAAGATAATATATATTATATTCAATGTATACTGTAAATTTGGCTTCTATTAAATTGTATACTCTACAACTTTTAGATAGCCCTAATCTACACAACTTTCTTTAGTGTGAACTGCCTCTAGATTGTTGATTCTGAGATTGCTTTTGATTTTTGCCAAAATCTTGTATTTCTTGGTAACTCATGGTTGCAAATGATCAAGTGTACTTGAGAATGAATATTGGTTAATATTTTCTTTGACATCAATTAGTAAGAAAAGCATGAAACAACTCGGGTATTCTGGAATTTTATTCATTCATCACTGACTTAAGTGACTTCTATGTTGAATAAGGTGTTTATTAATTAGATTTTTATAATTCAGATATTCATAAGTCACTGAAGTGACCCTTTCTTGGCTCTTGTATGTAGTGCTTTTTTTTCCAATCATAATCCACGCCTGCTTGGTTGTCCTTTAAAACATTATAAGAAGGCTGAAAAAAATTGTGATTTAAGGGAGTAGGGACTGAAATTCAAATCCTGCTGACATTATTCATAGCCCCCGTGACAATGGGCATGTTAATACTCTAGGTCTGTCTCCTTATCTGTAAAATTTATAGTGGTGTGTAGATTAAATTAATAAATCTGATACCTTCCAAGTAATAAAAGAATACGTCCTCAGTTTTGTGCTATTCACAATGTGGTTATTACGGACATGACACCTATTTAAGTTTAATCTGAATTATTGTTTTCTTCATTACTTAAAAAAATCAACAATACACTAGAGCCTTTGTAGTATTTCCTAGTTTCCATGATGTGAATATTCCAGCTGGGTCCAATTTAAATTTAACACTACGATGCCAACCAATGCAGAGTTAAGTAGAAATATACAGTAACATATTTATGCAGTAATAGACATTAAAATCTCAAGAGCATAAATAGCAAAATATGTCTAAAATGATGAGTTTTGGGTAATAGTTTGATTGAGGTAACATTAGTTTACATTATATGAATTTCAGGTGTACATTAAAATTTAACATTAGTATATACTACATTGTGCTCACCACGGAAAGTCTAGTTTCTATGCATCCCCATACAACTGATTCTCTTTACTCATCTCTCTCCATCCCACTTCCCCTCTGGTAATCGCCAATGTGCTGTCTGCCTCTATGAGTTTTTGTTTTGTCTATCACATAAGAGGGAAATCATACAGTATTTCTTTCTCCAGCTATTGTTTCTCCCTTAGCATAATACCCTCGAGGTCCATCCATGTTGTTGCAAATAGTAAGAAAGATTTCATATTTTTAATGGCTGAATAGTATTCCATTGTGTGTGTTTGTGTATTGCAAACCTGCTTATCCATTCACCTATCAATGGGCACTCAGGTTGCTTTCATATCTTGGCTATTGTAAATAATGCTACAATGAACACAGGTGCACATATCTTTTTTAGTTAGTGTATTCATAATCTTTGGAAAACACAAAGTGGAGTAGCTAGATAATGTGGTAGCTCCAGTCTTAATTTTTTAAGAAATCTCCATAGTGGCTGTAACAATTTACATTCTCACCAACAGTGTATGAGGTTTCCCTTTTCTCCAACACTGGCTATCATTAAAAAGAAATAATTCTAAAAGATGTGAGGTAATATCCCAGTGTGGGTTTTTTTTTATGATTAGTGATGCTGAGCATCTTTCCATGTACAGGTTGGCCATAGGCATGTCTTTTTTTGGAAAATGTCTATTTAGATCCTCTGCCCAGTTTTTAATCAGGTGGGGTTTTTGGGGGGTTTTTTTTGGCATAAGTTTTGGATAGTAATCCCTTATTAGATGTATGATTTGAAAATATATTTTCCCATTTGGTAGTTTGCTCTTTTGTTTTGTTTTTCCTTTGCTGTGCAGAAGCTTTTTATAGTTAGGGTTAGTTCAATTTGTTTTGTTTCCCTTGCTGTTGGAGTCAAATCCACAAAACATCACTAAAATCATTGTCAGGGAACTTAACACCTACTTTTTTTTATATGATTTTATAATTTCAGGTGTAATATTCAACTCTAATTAATTTTGAATTAGTTTTTGTGTATGATTTAGGAATGTGGTCTAATTTTATTTTTCCATGTAGCTGTCTAGTTTATCAACACTATTTAAGGAAGAGACTTTCCTTTCTCCACTGTATGTTCTATGTCATACTTAATTATTCATATATGTGTGAGTTTATTTCTGGTTTCTCACTTTTGTACCAGCTCTCTGTGTTTTCTGCTAGTCTGTACTCTTTCAGTATTGTTTCAACCCAGGGACTGGGATACATCTGAGGGCTTTGGTTAGTCAGGGCCTTATGGTTCCGTGCAAATTTTAGGGTTATATTTTTTCTATTTCTATGAAAAATGCCATTGGGATTTTGATAGGGATTGCATTGAATATACAGGGTATCCCCCCAAAATGTGTACACACTTTGAATGATTATAAAGTCAGCGTTTATTAATGTTCATTTTCAATATTTAAAAGAATCTACAGAGACATGAATAATTTTTTTGGTCAATACCTGTTTTCAAACTGTTCTGGTCCAGGCACTGCTGATAATGCAAAGCAATCAAAACCATCAATAATTATTTGTATGCCCTCAATTCATCAACTGTTGCCACAGTCTAGTGTCATTTTAGGATAAATTTTCTTTATTCAAATCTTAATCTGGCTTCAGTCATTATTTCAAATCAGTTAAACCTGAAAAAGAGTAATGTTAACAGCTGTTAAAGTATGTATGGCACTCTACATAAATTGCTCTAGGTAATATGGACATTTTAACAATGTTAATTTATTTAATCTATCAACTTGGGATATTTTCCCCTTTCTTTGTGGCTATTTCAATAATGTCTTATAGCTTTCAGTATACAGGTCTTTTACTTCCTTATTTTAATTTATTCCTAGGTATTTTTTGTTGTTGTTGGAATTATACATGGGAATATTTTTTCTTAACTTCTAATAGTTCATTCTTAGTGAACAGAAACAACAGATTTTTTATAGCGATTTTATACTCTAAAACTTTACTGTATTCATTTTTATTTCTAATACTTATTTGTGGCCTCTTTTGAGTTTTCTAGTGATAGTTTTACTTCTCCCTTTTCAATTTGGATGCCTTTTGTTTTTCTTGTCTGATGGTTCTGATTAGGACTTACAATACTTTGTTGAGTAAAAGCAGTGGACATCCTTACCGGTTTTGATTATACAGCCTTTATTATACTGTTACATTTTCTCTACACCCATTTTTATAATGTCTATCTCTGTTTGACGAGACATCATCCTAAACCTCCGTAGTTATTCAAACAGGGTTCACTTAGTTATTTGCATATATTTACTGTCCCCCCCCTTAAACTGGACAATTAAAAAATATGCAAATCAAACTAACCAACCCTGGGGTTGTTATTGCTGGTGATTGTTTAATGACTTTCCTGGAATAATCTGTAAAGTCTGATATTTTTCAAGTGCAGTCATAGAAGTCTCTTCTATTAGTTTAGTGATAAACTGGAAATGTAACAGATTTCCTTAAATGTCTTGAAACAAGCCTTTCTACAGTGCTGTGTATATGTTCTGGGGTCTGCTTTTACTATGCCTCCGGATAGTTTACAAGGCTGCCTTAATCTTACCTTTCAAGTCACACAGATGTGAGAAATTAGGATCTCTCCTGGACATGTAGAAAGCACTGAACATGCATGGGAGGTTTTTGTGTTCCCAGAAATATATAGGACGTTTGCAAAGCCCCATCCATTCTCCAGTTTATCCTTCTAATTTTTTTTTTCCACCATCTTGTTAACTCTAGTTTAGGTCTCTGCAATGTTAAACAATTGCCAGTAATTGTTTTCTAAATTCACCCATATGGTTAGGGCTGTTCCTCCGATCAAATAAAGCCAATTAGGTAATGAACTTTTCTAGGTTCTGCCAGATAGGTTAAATAGTGACAATTCTATAAAGGTAGGGGGCTCCGAACCCATTCTAACCCCTCAAGTGACAAATGGCTGTAAGTCTTCACAGATACTGCTGTGCTAGGGAGAAGGGAATAGGACAAGTTAAAATGCCACAAAACTCACTGTTCTTACCATAATCTGGGCTTTCTTCTTGTAAACTCTTCAGAGTATTGCAAATTTGAAGGTAATTTTCAGAGTCCTGGAAAAAGTTAATTTTCACAGTTTTTGTTCTTGTTCTTATTGCATTTAAGGACTTCTGAAATTCTCTATTTTATAATCTACAGCGCCTTCCTAAACATACAAATGAAACAAACATTTTTTGTTTAATTTTGATGATGACATCACTCACTATAACCGTTCACATATATAAATCACAAAGTTATTGAATATCCTCAGTAATTTAGATATTATTTTAAATAAAACTTTTTGAGGGAAACAAACTACCCAGTTTTTCTGAACAAATTACTCCCTTGCCAAATTACCCAAAATAACCCTAGGATAAAAAATATTTATTTAGCATCACCTGAAAATCTTTGAAATGATGTGCTTTGCATATCAGAACTACATAATTCTGACCTGAATCCCAGTCTTCTCATATCCAATCTCAACAAAACTTTCCTGAACAAACTCTTTTAGTCCTATTTGAGGTTGTGTTTTGAATACAGGGTGGTACAAATTAGGTTTACAGTTCATATAGAAAAATAATACAAGAATAAACTCTAGCTCATTACTACCAATTGTAAACCTCCAAAATGCCCCCAGAACTAATATTGTGTCAAGCATAGCTCTGAATTCTTGCTACATGTAATAATTTAACACAACAACCCTGGGATAATTACTCAGAGATGTTAAATAACGGCAGAAATTTCCAAGCTACTGAGGGTTAGAGTCAAGATTTAAACCCATATTCTATGATTCAAAGACAGTAGTGTCGATTTCTGTGCTTTTATGCATGTAGATAAAATATGCCCCTAAGATTATGCTAGTAAACAGTATTATCATCATATCCATTTTCCATAGCAAAATTATCATCACTGTTCTCAAGAGAGTGGAACAAGCCTACAGGAGACAAATCCCCAGGGTGTGCCTTAAACTCATAAGTTTTAAGTTGGAAAACATGGTGTGTTTTACTTAGGAGCTACTGGGCGGGGTATTGTATATGCTGCAACTGGCAGTTGTATTCCTAATAGAAACAGGCTTGGAAAAATGCCAGCAAAGCATGAATTAAATTTGCACCTGATCATATTATATCCACAGAAATCCCATAATAACTGGCAAGGGAAAACCCTAGTTTGTCAACAAATGCTTAAGGTAAACACGTTCTTCAATGTTCTGTGTCCCTGGTTCAGCCAAACCAGAGGGGAGCAATTAAAGCTATACCTGAAAAGGAGCAGCGTGTTCTTTCTTCACACACTGCTGGGGTTGACGTTTTCCATAAGCTATGTTCCAAGGGGATACAAGCTGTCTGAGCGAGAAGTCTTCAGGACATGTTCTCTACGCAGTCATTCCTGCATTTTGCATGATTTGAATCACATCTGCTAGTCTGGGAAAACCTCTCTGCAAAGCCTCTGAATCATAAATGTGCTACATGATTTTCTAAAACATACTGCAATGTGATTCATACACCCAAGGGCAACATAGGGTATTAAATCAATGTCAGGCTTTGTTTTTTCCATCAGGTTTGATTCTGCAATAGGACTATTTAGCTTGAAGATATTTTTGTACTTTGAAGAGTAACTTTGAAACTGATAACTAAAGGAGGTCAAGGAGGTATTACAGATTGTGTTTATGTGTATATGTACAGAACAAGAAAAAGAAATTAAGAAAATTTGTATTAATAGATGCCTTCTATTAATTGTTGCATTATAGATACTCTTATGTTACAGCATATATAACATTTTAATGAACAACCAAACTAGTCTATAAACTCTATAAAGATAGAATCTTTTATTTGGTCCTATATTTCTAGCATATTGCATAATACACAAACTAATTCACAAGCAATTCACAATTTATGTTTATAATAGCCATGAGACAAATATTCCCAATTTATAGATGAGCTAATGGAGTCTCTTGCTGTTAAGAAACTTGCTAACTTTTTATCCTGCTAGTAGTGGCAGATCTCTCTGTAAATGAGCTCTCATCTGTTAAATGAAATAGTAATTACCCAATCTGTTTTGCAGGAAATTGATGGGATAGTGAATCTGATCTTTCTAGACATGGTTAATCATATATTTCAAAGATGATAGATCCTTTATGAAACTCATATCCCTCACTTTTCAGTTCAATCAGATGATACCCTTTGGTGTTGAGGTAGTACCCACTCAGGTTGGGTAATCCATTAATAGAATAACTGAAAAATGCTTTTATACCCTTAACATTGCTAATGCTTTAATTCCACACAAGACACTCTTACTTTTATGTTATAATCCCACCTGTACCCCAAGGTCCAATTCAGAGTATACTTTACCATATATAACCTTTCCTAACCATTTAATTCTGAGGGCTATCTATTTTCTATCTGTGCCTATAATATTTGGTATATATTTGTAACTCACTTTTGATCAATTAACCAAATGTATTATTTTCTTTAACTTTCTGAATGATGGTCAATTTTATTTGTCAACTTGGTGAGGCCACAGTACCCAGATATTTGGTCTAACATTTAAATCAGCAGACTTTGAGCAAAGTGTATCACCCTTCATTTCAATCAGTTGAAAACTTTAATAGAAAAATAACTGACCTCACTGGGAGAAGATATTCTGCCAGCAGATGCCCTTCAGATTTGAATTGCAGCTCTTCTCTGGGCCTCTAGCCTCAATAATCATGAGTCACTTCCTTAAAATAAGTCTCTCGAGCATCCTATTGTTGTTTCTATGGGGAAACCTGACTAACACACTCACTTAACTAGAATTTAGTATTTTATCACATTTTGTGTATTCCTTCAGGATCCTCCTTTCTTAAATATTTACAATACATATAGTATGAACTCTCAATAAAGGGCACCCGTACAGCACTTAGGTCCTATTTTCTGAGTGAACATTATTTTTACATCCACTCCATTAATACACCTAACAACTGCTTCTGTTACTGCACTGCTGGTCATGACCCTGAAACATATTTTTAAGGAAGGAAGTTTGGTACTAGGAGAATATAGTTCAACCCTTAGGAAAGAACATAAAGTTCATTCCTGTCCATTCAAGTGATAGTTATATATGTTTAATAATGGCATAATACTAATTCAAAATAATTTCCACTTACATTGGAATACGTTTTCTGATTGCTTATCTGGTTGTGAAATAATTTCTGTTAGTGCTGTCAGTGTTCTTAAAAAGTCTGTTCATAAGGCAAAGTTAGATGGTGGTGGTATACTAGACTATGAGAAATGAATGCTAAATTTAGCCCCTGTATTTCTTTCACAGAAAGTGTCTTTCAGTTATAAATTCAAACATAAAAATTCACAAAGCCTGATGAATTAGGAATAAATTGCATTGTCACTGAGGTCCTAGGTGGTCTAAATTATACCTCAAAGTCTTAAAAATATGCTAGATATACAAAGTAAAAAGAAAATTCTTTGGTGTCAGATAAAGTATAAATACTAAATGCCAATTATGGTGTTAACCATCAGTCCTTAAAGCTTTTATACAACAATTAGATTATCTCAGAAATGTTAATGACTGTAGTGTGAAAGCAAGAAATCTTTAAGCAATTTTACAACATCACCCTTGGGCTGTATCCTCTATTTCATGATATAATATAAAAGAACTTATCTTGTCAGGAACAACATAGTTCTTAAAGTTAGAAAAAAACCTGTTACTTTCTCAACTGATCTTACTGTATACAAATACATCTAGTGGATTTTATCGACCCCAAATGCCAAGTCTTCCATAGAAACACATGGGGCTTATGCTCAATGGCATGCTGAGAAATATTTAACTGGGTCTCAAAACAAGTCCCAGTCTGTAGTGTCCCAATTACTTTGGTGAAATATGCCATCATGGGTGATTTCGACCACTATGTGATCACTGAATTTGGAACTGGGAAGAGAGGCGTACAATCAGCTCTCAAGAACCAGTATATCTGGTCCAGTACACCATTGCCCACTGGCCCTCATTGCTCCTATGCCTTGAATTATGTGATTAGTTGGGCTCCACAGCTTTGCTTAATCATTCACAAACATACCATTTTGGAAGTACGATTTGACACATTAACATTCCCAATTCTGATTAGTCTCTAGCAGATTTAAGCACTGATTATGTAGTAGCAACAACAGTGCAGCATAATTACGTAACACCTTACATTGTATAAATCCCTACATAGATTATCTCATTTAAACCTCAATTTCCCTTTAAATTATATACTATTTTCACATTGTATAAGCAAAATTAGACTTGTAAAGGTCAAAGTATTTGCCTCTAATGACAGGATGAGAAAGGACAGAGTCTCATGAAACCAAAAGAGATAAGTAGCCAGGAACACCACTGCTGAATGGTTCTAAGTTTCCAAATTTAATATAACACCAGAGAAGTAAAAAATTGTTGCCTATAGCAGTAGCAGAAAATATACAAAGTGTGATATTGCAAATGTTTGGAAATTCATTCCCAACAAGCATGTTCACCATAGCATTTGATATTTAGAGAGGAGGAAAATAACTAAATATAAAGCATTATATTTGTGTCCTTGTAGGAAACAATTTTCTCCATTTCATAGGCAGGAAGACAAAAGTCAGAGGATGAGTAGTTTGCTCAAAGAAACAAGCATCAAAACAAAGTCTGAATTTTAAAAAATTCTATCAGTTTGCTAGGAATCATTGAAACAATGAAAATTTTTTTCAGAAATACTAATAAATTTTTTATAATCTTTTAAAAATCTTATCAAATATGCTTATCTTAAATTAGATAATATAGGCTTATAGGAGATACACAAACTAAAAAGATTATACAAAAATTGTATAAAAGAAAACATTTTGTCTTGGAATAAGAATGTCAGGATATAGAGTCAAGATGTTTTAGAGAAGATACTGAACCCTGCCAATGCCATTTTGACTAATGAGTTGTAAGCCACAGTTTCTAATAAATATTGTTTTATATGTCATATTTAATATTGCCACTCACGGGTAATGCAAAAGTTTTAAAACTTACAAATGCAATCAATGTACATTAAAGAAAACTTAATCAATGATCCTACCCCAGAGATGTTTGTTAGATTTTGGTATTTATGTTGGAAAGTTTGTATTTCTCAGTTTATATATCTTTGTATGAGATCATTGAAAACCAGAATACAATGTTTGAAATCTGCCTTTCTCTTCAGTAATATTATTTTCAAATATATATTTCTGAATCACAATTATCAATGACTATATAACTCACCTTATAGGCACACAGTAATGTATTTACCAACCTGCTATTCTTGGATATGTTATTTTCAGTGTTCTGTAAGCATGTGTATATGACAGTTATATTCCTGTATATCTTTGTGAATTTATGTATCATTTCTTTACCAATTCTTATTCTTAGATACTGGATAAAGAAAATGGACATTTAAAAAAATTTTGATGCATATTATTAAATTCTCTCCTTGAAAGGTGGTACCAACTGCTAAAAACAAGAAAAAAGGACCAAAACGGTCTTTTATTCTATTACCCACATCGCCAAACTGAGACTTAGTTCAGTTTTGGTTTTTCCAGAAATAGACATTTAAACCAGTCAATTGGGAATCACCTGATACACTAGTTAGGTAATCTGTGTGATGAACCCCTGCCATCCCCTAAAGGACAGTCTTGGCAATAACCAACCTGCCTTACCCTAACTTCCTTGCTCCTGCTCCCTTCTGGCTATAAGAGTCTATCATTTTGTACAGCTCCTCGGAGCTCCTTTCTATCTTCTTGATCAGATCCTGCCCCAATCAAAGTGAGTTTTGGTCAAATAAACTCTTAAAAAATGTTTAATATATATTAGTTTATCTTTTAAAAGCAGGACCTGAAGGAGACCCCTCTGGCCCCCAGAAGCAACAAGCAACTAGGTACCTGTTGACCCCCTTAGGCTCACCGCTTCCTTGCTGCTTCTCCAGGTCACGGGTCAGTCCCTCTTGTATCCTAGCTTGAAGCTTTGGCCCTTTGAGCTTCTAGACTTCATTTGAGCATTTCTCTTTTTCTGGACTGGGTCCAGTATGAATAAATGTAGTTTTGTGGCCGAACAAGTTGATCAACCTTCCCAAAGATAATCATAAAATACAGTGGAGGTCTCTAAACCTAGATAAGCCTATCCATCTATGAAAGTGTCCTACAGAAAAAGAGGTCTCAGCCAAGCACTCACCATAAAGGGTAGAGGGAAAAATACTTTTCCACTTCTACTGTTTCTGGTGACTAGAATGGGACCTGCTAGGACACCCTGCTCATTCCAGAGCGTGCAGACAGAATCCTGGAAAAAGCCAGCAAACCGTGAAAATTCTTACCAAGCTCAGTTCTCCAAGATCTCTATCTGTAGTGCCTGGTGGTGAGAAGGTGGTAAAATTTCACATTGTCTTTCTTTTCAAATTCAAACTGGCATGCAAAAAACCCAAAAACAAATTGTAAGAGATCTTTAAGTTGTAACACATGAATATTTTTATGGGGTACCCATTGGTTGTTGGTCCTTTCTAAGGGAAAGCTGCTGCCTTCTTGTTTGTCTTGTCTGCCTCGGCAAACTTCAGGCTGGGGACCCCCCAAATTCTGCTGGACAGAAATGTAGATTGCACCCCATTTGTGCCTAGGGTCCTACTAACTATTGACAGCTCTTCAGGAAATTGTCTTTTTTAAAAATTGTCTTGAAGTGGCTCTCGGTCTTGGGAGGTTTGTGTGCTTTGTGCCCTCTTTGGGGATGCATCTTACATTGTTTAATATTTACTGTTTGCCTCAATTGAAACAAGATATTTGAAAAAATGTTTGTCCTCTAAGCTAAAATAAAACGATGTGCCCAGAGGGAAAGACAGACACTCTGAAGTCTTTTGTGGAAGGATTTACTAAAACATTCCAGAGTCAAAAAGCTTTAGGTTCAGATGTAGGAACCCTTTGATTTTTATCTCGCTTGAAGATTTCACTGATATAAAGAAGCAAATTGAGGATAATGGAGCTGGGTGGGCAGTTCAGCCCCTTGATGTCACTGAAGATGCAATTCAGTTCTTCGGGGAATTAAAAGCAGCATTGTGAGGTATAAAAATGTCAAAGCTCTATTTGTACGTGTGAAACTAACATGATATTGTATACTAACTACATTTCCCTATCTTACAGATATTTGCAAAACCAGAAATAGCTCCAAGTTCGTGTGCCTTCAGCACCCCTGACAACCTCCCCTACTCATCTTCAAAATGCTTACAGATATCGTAAAAGGTCAGGACTTGGGAAACAGAAGTGTCCTGCTCTTAAGAAAACGGAGGAAAAACATAAACAGTAATTACTTTAGGCTTCTGATCAGAGACAGATACACTCCAAAATCCTAGGAGAAAACTTTCATCCTTTCTTTGTCCCTTAAAGATACAAATCTTACCACATCTTTGAAATGTAAACACCACAGGAGGTAAGTACAACACGGCCACAGTCACAGGAGATGGAAGGTAAATAAAAGGGGCAAAGAGGCTTTTTAAAATACAGATTGTTATGAAGGCACCCTTGCTGAAAATCTAGTCCACAGCCTTTATAAAATTATATCTAATCCTCACTTAACAATGTCAATCGGTTCTTGGTACTGCAGCAAAGTGATTCCACTTTTACCACAGCCCGATTGGTATAAACACGAGTTAAATCCCTGGGGCATTTCATTAATGTTACAATGAAATGAGGTTAAACAAAACAATATTGAGAACCTGCTATATGTTTCAAGAACAAACACAAACCTTAAAAGTCTCTTTCACAAATATTAGTAAAAAGCTTTCGCCATCTGTCACTTGACCAAGTAACCTTAACTTATCCATCTGCCAGAAACGCAATTTTAATCCAACCGTTCTTTTATAAACTAGTGAGTTTTGCATTATTGTATCTATCTCATGGCTAAAATTTTTAAATGAAAGCTGCAAGGTCTCTGTTTGCATCTGTCTGTGTGTTTATATATGTCTCTGTATACTGTATATGTCAAAATGGGTCATAGTTTTTCTAACTCTGAATGGCATTGCTAAAATTAATTTGTAAAGAACTTTATTTAATTGGTTGAAAGACAGTCATATACCCTCAGAAATATAGACTACTATATAGAGACTAGTAAAAACATTATAATGTCAATAGTGTGCTTATGTAAAACTAAAACTTACATCTGATAAAAGGACAGAGAATTCCCCTGGACTATTTGGTCTGCTCTTGATAAGAGATCGTGAAAGGTTTTTTTGTTGTTTATTTATTTATTTTTTTTACCACCTTTAATCTACCTGGAAAGCAAAGATTTTGTGTCTTACCAAATGTTTTTCAAGGTCACATGATCTAGGATAATCTTCAGTAAATAAAAGCTCGTTTAAGTTTGTTAGTTTAAATAAAGCAGGCGTGTCTTGAGAGTTATTACAATTGAATATACCACTTTCATTCCACCTAGGTTTACTGAAAGTCAAATAGGCTAATATTATCTCTATTACAAAATTTGTGAGCAAGAAAGTAACTTCAGATGATACTTAGGGTCTCATGAAATTTACTCACTAATCTAAACATAATTGCTAAGAGCAAGTAAATTAAAAAGATGTAAGATAAAAGTTTATAAGATTTTCAACAATCATTCTTTATGGTATGTCTACCTAAGAATAATTTGAGAACTCAAAACCTTAGAGTTATCCTGAGATACATTAAATGATGGATATTCATTGATATCTAGATCATTTCCAAATAAGGTAACATACTGAAACATTAATTACTGAACACAGGTTTCTCTACCTTCGCCTTTCTTTTACAGGGGGACTAAAAAAATACATGGGTCTATTTGTATACATATTTTCTGCAATACTGGAAAATTTACTATTAGGAAGAATATACTTCTAGAAATGATGCCTTGAACCTTGGGTCCACATCACCCAATTAATTAGGGAACCATTTTCCAGATTCTTGGAACTATACATCAACTGAAGATCTGAAATGGAGACTGACTGTAGTAGAGGTTTCTTCCCACAGGCAGATGGAAGGGCTGTCCATCTCAGGATGCCAAGATCACGATTTAAGATCTTTACATCCAAGATGAAACTTTTATTCCTTTTGCCTTTCTACTGCTTGTTTTCTCCCCCTTTTTTAATGTAAGGAAAGACAATGCTCCTTTACTCTGGTACTATTCCTGAATCTACTGCTAACACAATAGCTAGCTGCCCAACAAAAATTCCTGGACTCTCTAGCCAGAGTTGTTAATAATAAGACAGATATTATCTTTTAGTTGAGCAAGGAGGTGTTTGTGTTATGGCCAAATCACTTACTATACTTGCATTGCCACTTATGTAGCTGAGTCTCAACTTCCTCAGAAGCAGCAGCCAGCTGGCTTAAGAAAGGGACCCCTTGAACTGGGCCTGTCTTTCACTGATTTGATTCCAGTTGGTTTGGCTCTAAAGTGAATTTCAGACACTGGGAACGATCGTGCTTATGATAATAGTCTCCCTCGTACGCTGTATTCTCTCAAAAGTTGTAAATGCATGTTCACAGTCACTAACCACCAAGATGATCCCCCTAAGATTAGAACATCAAAGAGAATGACTGACTCAGGAAATGTGAAGCTGACATCATGACTCGTGAACACCCCACAGAGACCCAGCAGAAAACAACTGAGAACTCCCGAGCTGCAGGGAGATTAGTGTCAATGCCTTAAATTTTGATCACATCTCTCAGCTTGCCTGAGAGGCGTGATCAAAAGGAGGGGAATTGTTAAAAACAAGACAACAAGCCCCAGATGGAGTCACTTATGCTAAGTCCCACATCACCAAAACCAAGACTTAACCAGAAATGGAATCTTAAACCAGTCAATCAGGAATCACCTGATCAACACTAGACAATCTGCCTGATTGACCCCTGCCATCCCCTAGCTTAGGGGAAAGTAACTTTGCCATAAGCAACCTAAGTGTCTTAGTCTCTTTTGGCTAGAAAAGTCTTTCATTTTGTACAGCTCCTCAGAACTCCTTTTTATCTTCTACATTGTATGCTGCCTGCTTTAAATTGATTATTGCTCAAATATACACTTAAAATTTTTAATGTCTGTTTATCTTATAAAATAACCTAGACTTAGGCAGTAAGACTAAACAAGGGAAATATCAAATGTGACTGGGTTTATCTGACACTTGCCCTACTCATGTGTTTCCCACAAAAGAAGTCCTTGGCTCTTCCTGTCTGCCTTATGCAAAAATCAATACCACACAAGCAACTGATACAACAAAACTAAAAGAAAAATTATTGAACAACTGCTGCAAAGCCCATAAGACACAGAGAGTGAGCACACCATGTGTGACTAATGAAACATTTAATGATCCCCAAGGTCCTCAGCCTTCATTCTTCCTACATTCTCTGTTTACTCCCTCAAGGAGCTGCCAATTTATTCAGAAGCCTAAGCACAGTGAATGCTTTCCTATCTGCTCCTCACCCCTTGCCTGTGCTATCCCTCAATTTGAAAGGAGGGGCAAAAAGTCTCCTTAGCAATTTTCATCTACTTGCTTTCACTTGTTTCTTTCTTGTGGTTTCTTTTTTAGATGAAACCATCAAATGAGTAAGTGCCCATATGGATTCCAGGTGCAGAAATCCCAGATTCAAGTAGAGTAGACTCTCTCCCTGAGTTTGCAAGCCTGAGTTTCTTACTTATATAAGTAATAATATCATCATAATCAGTTTTTAATAAGATTGTTTAACCACGCTGGCAGTTACTTTTCCCAGTTCTCTGTCCTCTTAGCCCTTTAGTAAATCCTTGGAAATAAATATAAAATAATTGATTTTTCAGGTTTCACAGACAATAAATTGGAGAAAATTGTCTATATTTAGAATTGTCTGTGGTCTTGTTAAACATACCAGACATCACCCTTTGTTTATTAAGCCATTTTAAATAGCTATTTTTGATTGAAATATCTTGATAATTTTCTATTGAATTTATATAAACCATAGATAATATTTACTCTTATTTTAAAATCATTTTCATTTACACAATCAAACTTTCTTAATGCAGTCTTTATCTGGAGAGAATAATTTCAAAATTCCAAGTCTCCCATGGTTTTATGCAATGACTTTGTGGGGGGGGGGGCAGCAGGGGGGCAGTATCTTTTTTATATTTTCCCTATAAAAAATGTATCAGCATTAAGAAAAAAGATTTAGAACTAAATAATCCAAGAGACAGTCATATGACATGTGAACAAATTTTAAAGGAGGGATTATCTATTGCCTTTACATACCAGTCACTCTTCTGTCAGCTTTAAAATTTAAATCTAAAGTATTTCAACAAAGAGCTGTTTAGCTTGATATAAAAAGGAATACATTTCAAGACTTTCTTCCTAATGCCCAGAATTTAGAAAATGTATTTACTTTAGTTGAAAATATTCATGTTTCGTTCATATGCTATTTAAAAAATCACAACTTAATAAAAAATTATGTTAACTAGTCATTTCATTAACAGGAAGTAAGGGTTTTAAAACTGGTTTAGTGCTTTTGGTTTGTTTTTCTTAATATCTTTGCTCTTACTAAAGTAGTACTTTAAAAACATTCCAAGTAAAGATTATCTAGATTTCTTAGGCTAACTCTTCCATTCTTGGCTATGCATTATGTTGAAGAGAAAATGATATAGAACCCAGACAGCAGTGAAGGAGACTGTGAAAGCGCCAGTGAATGACTGCGTGCCAATCTACTCCATTAAGATTTAGAATTAGTTCTCTCTTTGATTCGCAAGGTATTCTTCTGGCAAAAGAGAGAAAGGAAGTAAATGGAAATATAGAAAAAATAAGTATTTTGATAGATCCATTTGAAAAGCAATCCCTCACAACTGCTTTTCATTAAAATACAAACAAGAGCCTGGGGGCGTGACTCAGTGGTTGAACACTGACCTATGAACCAGGAGATGGAGGTTTGATTTTGGACAGGGCACATGCTATGGTTGCCGGTCGATCCCCAGTAGGGGAGGCAGCCAATTAATGACTCCCATCATTGATGTTTCTATCTCTCCCTCCCTCTCTCTGAAATCAATAGAAACAAGAAAAAATAATTATGACAAAATGTTAGAAAAACGTTTCACTTATATAAAATTTATAAAAGCAATCAGACCACAACTGCAATGCTGAAAATACATGTATTAAAATAGATATCTGATTTCATTGGGGTAACAGATGCTTGACTAATTCAAGATATCAACAAGGATGTGAAAACAGTAGGCTATAAAGTCACCCCATGATGTGTCAGAGCTTGGAACTTGTAAAAAATGCAGTTCACTGAATTGCTAGCTTAATTGTGTGAACTGCTGTTGCTATTAAAACTTGATTTTTAAAACTTTATTTGATTTCTCTACTGCATCACCACCCACAGCTTAAAGTATACTAATTATAGTTATAAATTTAAAAACACTGTGTACTGAAAATCTAAAAATTCTAATAAAATATGAAATTGAAAGGACATCTGTAAATTATAGAAAAGAATTATGTTTTCTACAAATCACTTTTTTGGGGTGGGGGTGGGTACAGGGAGATGTGTGTGTATGGGGGGGGGGAGTTCTTGTTTCTGTTTTCCAGATTCACTCTTATTGTTTTCATATTTCCAGGAATGCCAAGGCTGGTTACATAAATATGTTAAGCTAGGCAATCAGGTCACACTAATCTGATCTCAATTAAATTACTTAGCAGGAGTATACCACATGGAGTGTCTTCTCAGTAGGCTTAAAACCATAGATTATCAACAAAAAGTACTTTGGTAACGGGAGGCCAAAGGGGAGGGAGTAAGAACTGTAGGGAAAAAAGAATCTAAAACATCCAGTATTCTTCATCCAGAAAGTAATCACTACCTGTTAGTCCATAGACACATAGATTAAGTACCTGAGTACTAGCACAGAGATTAATTCTGAAATTCAAGAATTAAAACCCCTGAGGAAAGTCACACGTCACTTTCTTGATGCTCATAAACTCTCTTTGCCTCTGTCTCTTGTCCTCAGTTCCAATGTTAATTGCATTCCTTTTAGCCAAGAGTTTCTGAACCCACTGGGCGTCAAGGTGTGCTTGTGTTAAGAGGTAATAGGCTTCAATCAAACTAAATAGGACTTTAAACAAGCATTCCAAACTCCACAAGATCTGCAAGGCCCAGAGAAGGAATTTTGATGTGGATCATGGGCAAATTGAAATCAGGATTTTGGTTGTTGCTATGAGTTGTAGCTTTGGGGAAAAACACATGGAAATGGCAACCTGGTTTTCTTGGTAACTCACATTTCTATTTTCTTGCCTTTTCACTATTTTGGTATCTCTATTTTGGGGCTTTTTGATCTTTCGGATCCATCTTCCCTTTATTATTTAGAATTCCCTGTCCAGTGCATTCAGACAAACCCGAGCTTCCCTTTATGGGAGGCCTCCCACCTTGGCCACCCAAGGGCTTAAGAACAGGATGAATAGAGGGGGATATGGGGCAGACTGGTTTTGCTTACCTAAGTTAAAGGCGTTTGGCTAGTCCAAACTCAACTCACAAAGGCATGAAATTTGGAACCAAAGCATAAACAATAATACACTACTAATTTGCCACATTTGCCAGATGTGTTCTTTGGACCTACTTCCCTTGGGGTCCTGTGCCATACTCTCATACACATACACAAGAAATTTTGAGTATTTGATATCAGGAACAAGTATTTTTCCATAAGATTATTAGTGACTTGGACAGTAAAACTATTCCACCTCTCTCTCTCTCTCTCTCTCTCTCACACACACACACATAAAATGAGCAAGAAATAGCCTTTGCTATTTTAAGCAACTGTGAAATTTTGGCTTTATTCGCTACCATAACAGAACCTAGCTGATCCAGACAGTTATGTTAGTAAGGAAAGTATGGTTTGACCTTAAATACAAATGCCAGTAGCAGAGAATATGGACCTAACCTAGTTGTATGTGCTTAAATGCAAATTAGTAGAGAATGTATTAGCAAACCTAAAATGCTTTGAGATACATCAGTAGAGTTAAATTTCATTGTTACTGTAAAAATGTACACGTTAAGCTTATATTTTGTCAAAAAACATGTATACACTGGCACATGGATTTTTTTCATATAATAGATAAAAATATGTTTTATAACATTCCCAAATTAAATAACACAAGAAATATGATAAATGAAAACATCAGGCTCTTACTCAAGAGAGATAACAACAAAGCACATGAGGGAAACCGAAATAGCCTAAAAACGACATAATGTATCATGCATCACAACAGTGAATTTTAAGTGGTTCGTGAAAACACCTTCTTCAGATTTCTCTCAAAATAAGTTCCCTTGAGTCCTATGTGTGAACGTGCTTTAAACGAATTTCTTATCCCCTTTAAAATGCCAATGTACCTCATCTCCTCATGCTTGGCAACAACTGTTGTGACAATTTCATTAGTTCAATATTGCAAGTGTTGTGTAATAAGAATTCCGAAATACGAGTGAATTTTATTATAGTGACTGCTGCATAATTTTTGGCCCCCCAAATACTATTCCTGGAAATGGCAGGAAACCAATTTAACGTAGTCATATTTGCTGTGCATGAAGCAATATACAACTGGATGTTGCAGATACTTGAATTACGTAAACTTATATATGTCACCAAATTTTTTATTTAAAAATATGCAAGATATTCAAAATACATAATTTGACCTTTGGAAATATCTGGGTAAGGTTTTAATGTGATATTAATGAAACTCCTTGTGCTTGGGACAGTTTCTTTATAGGCAGAGACTCATGTTTGTCCTGCAACAAAAAAAACACTCCACATTGAAAGAAGAAAGCCTGAGTCTTTTTTCTTCTTTGAGGCTCATTTGACCATGTGGCTGGTTCAAGGGCTTTTAATTTTGATTTCTTATGAAAGCCTTAATTTAAATACAACACCACAAAACCCCTTGGGACTTTTATCTACAAAACAAATGAGATGTGTTACAGAATTGTCAAGTGACTCTGAAGCTCTTTATTAGTGACAGTGATTTCTCTTATACCTCTATGATACAACAGGGTTTAAATGCTTTCTGAACTCAAGTGTGCAAGTGGATAGAAACAGCACAGTTTAATGGGGATGATATTAGAATCAGGATCAGAAAAACTGTTCTAGTTTATAGCTTAACTAGTGAAAATTGACCAGATGAAAAGGAGAATCACTTCCTGTCCAGGTCTAGCTGTTTCTTTTAACATTGTGAACAAACTACTTTGGCCAGACATGCTGCACAGGGTTCGTAGCCTGGGAACAAGAGACTATAACACAGTCTATCATGTTCACCTAATGATGCATTTCTCAGAACATAGCCCATCATTAAGTGACACACGGCTGCATTTAAAAAACTTAGTATTAGAAACACACGAGCATTTTGGTGTTGCACACTGACCGCTCAATTTTTAACTTCCTTTTGCATCATGTTTTCTATTTGTAATCATCTCTCTTCTGGACTGAAACATGGACAGTTTTTCACACAAAAAACAGAATAGATATTGTTTCACGGTCCTTATTCTACCTGCACTGATTGTGTCTCAGTGTAGGAAAAAACAACTATTGTCCTAATCTGTTGCTACAACTAAAAACAAAAACAAATGTAACAGCACCGTGGAAAGTACAGAAGCACACCCTGATTCAGTGAGCTTGCCATCAGTTCAGTAAACCTTTCTACATACTATTTCAGAAGAAAAGGGAACCAACTTTCCCAGCCATTTATCAGAGATCACGAGTCTATCATTTCTAGAAGAATAAGACATAAACACTAAAGTTAGAGAAGTGAATCAATATACAGTGTTTTTCTCCCATTTATTTAACCTCCCCCTTATGTTCTCAGGAAGGAAGAAAGAAATACATACTTACCCTGTTTGAGACCAAGAATAGGTAGCAAGCAAACAGCAGCATGTAATCAACAGATGGAGCACAAAATATAAAATGGTATCTTATCAATTTGATACCTGGAAGCATTTCCACTTTTTCAGAATGTGTATATAATGTGTGAGGTATATGGAATTCAAAATAAACCCTTCACATTTCCTTTCCTGTATTTTATTGATCTAGTTGGCTTTATAAGACATCTTGGAAAACTTATTCAGCCATCATTAAATGTTATAAACCATTATTTTTACGATTACTGTAACTGTGTAAATTTATTTAATAAACAGACAAAATGTCTCAGACTCATTCTGAACTAATCTGTATCTAGCACCCGTTGAGATTTCTTTTTAAATGAATTATATAAATTTCAAAAACGTGATGGAAAAAGTCTTCTTAGTACATGATGTTGGGAAAACTGGAAATCCACATGCAAAAGAATGAAACTAGACTGCTATCTGAAATCATAGTAAAAAATGAACTCAAAATGGATTCAAGACTTGGATATAAGATCTGAAACAATAAAATACATAGAGGAAAACATAGGCACTAAACTTATGCACCTTGGTCTCAGAGGGGTTTTTGTGAAACTTGATCCCAAAGACAAGAGAAGTAAAAGAAAAAATAAATAGGACTACATCAAACTAAAAAGCTTTCCACTACAAAAGTTAAACCACCAACCAAACAAAAGGTCAGCCAAACAAATGGGAGAAGATATTTGCAAATGATACCTCCACTAAGGGGCTAATAACCAAAATATGTAATGAACTCATTTAACTTCAACCACCACCACCACCAATCTGATTTAAAAATGGGCAGAGGACCCGAATAGACACTTTTCCAAGGAAGACATACAAATTGCCAACAAATATATGAAAAAGATGCTCAAATTCACTAGCTATAAGGGAAATGTAAATTAAAACCACCACGAGATACCACCTCACACCTGTTAGAAAGGCAGTTTTCAAAAAGACAAGACATGGCAAGGGTTGGAGAGGTTGTAGAGAAAAGGGAACCCTCATCATTTCACTGCTGGTGGGATTGTAGACTGTTCAGCCACTAAAGAAAACAGCATGGAGGTTCCTCAAAAAATTAAGAATAGAATTAATATATGAACCAGCAATCCCTCTTCTGGGTATCTACCAAAAAAATTGTGAGAACACTTATGGGTAAAGACACTTGTACCCCGATGTTTACTGCAGCACTATTCACAACAGCCAAGACATGGAAACTAAGTGTCTTTCGATGGATGACTGGATAAAGAAGATGTAAAAATAAGTTTTTATCATATTTTATATCTTTGTAGCTCCTCAATGTAATCCATGGTGTTATCTACGTAGGATGTCAAGATAACCTTTTTTGGCCTTTATTGGCCTTTATTTATTTTTTTTGGCTTGACATCTATTTTAGTATTCCAATTCTATACATTTAACCTGGTGACCGTATCCTATTATCTCCATCTCCTCAAGTTAATATCTATGTCCTGTCAATCACTGTTTAAACTTCTTGCTATATAAGACTGGCGGCATGCAAATTTTTTTGATTTACAGCCCCTTATCTTATTCCATTAATTTCTGCATCTTCCATTTCAGTTCCTGGCTGCCTCCCAATTCTGTCTAACTAAATTGTTTTAAGATGACTATCGGATATCTAGGTATTCATTATTTCTGGAAGCTGTCTCCTACCTTTCAACCTTTATATGATATATATAGCTGTCAAAATCCTGGACATAATCCCAAGCACTGAGTTTTCTACTAAGAAACATATTAAAGCTGTCACTGGGATATTGAGAAAAGACCTAAGAGATGTTAAATAATGGTAACAACCTTAATCAAATTTTCTAAGTTTTGTTACATATATTAATAAAAGGAATGAGTGCCATGTTTACTCTTTAAGGCCAATGAGAGTCAATTATTTTTCTTGATCTGTTAACAGATATATTGCAGAAACTGACATTCTTTTTCATCTAAAGTACAATTTAATGAACATTCTCAAAAATAGAAAGAACTGAAGCTTCTAAAAGGTTTTTGAGTCCTCTAAAAATACAAAAACATCTCAAAAAGAAGTGTCAAGTTCATTTATGTTCTTGAAGTTTTTGTTTGTTTTTTAATGTTTGTTTTTTATATGGCAGTAAGAGCCATATAAACATAAAATGGCATGTTTATTCGAAGCTTGATTCTGTATCAGTATTAATCTCTCATTTCAGATAAATAACAATACCTAATTCTCCTTTTAAAAGTTTATTTTTAATTGCCTTATTGATTTTAAGTTTTTCAAGTTGTTTGAAATCCCATCTCAGTTAAGTAAGACAATCTTCCTAGTAGATAACCATTCACATTCTTAACCATGTTATCTACTGGAGAGGTTTGGCAATCAAAAATGACCAGATTTATGGAAAACCAGAAAACCTAAAATTATATTTTGCATATTTTAAGTTAAATTGTAATATTTTTAAATAAATTTAAATTATATGCTCTAAAAATTAAGTTACACTAAACACCATTGATTAGTAAAATGAAGCTTTCAGATATCAATAACAAATTGATTGATTTAATGCATGTTTTTCTAACCTTTTTACAATATTTTTGTATAACTCTTATTTCACCTGTCATTTCCTTAAATGCTTCTAGATTTATTTGAAAATACCATCTATAAAGATGTTAGTCTAATACAAAAAAGATAACTGCTCAGTGAATCTACAGGAACTTGACAGGCCTAGTAGCTTAAAACCTTAAGTCATAGATAAGAAAAGTGACTCCTAAAAATGTGATTTCATTAATATCCTAGAGCAATTTTAGATCAAAACTGGAACTAAGACCCAAGTATTTTTATTTTTCATCCCAGTGTGTTTCCTACAACTACAACTTGAACACTCATTGGTAACAAACTGATTTCTAAGATATGTTGATTTCTCCTTTATTATTTTATAGAGGCATATACATATTACATGTGTGTTGTACATAATTTTAAAACACATATATTTATAAATGTGTGTTATTTATAGTTATGTAATATGTAGTGAAACCATTTACTACACAAAATTAGAGGTATTACAGCAACATCTACTCTTCTTTAAATAAATAATTGGTTCTAAATATAAGCCTTTGAGATTAGTAATCTTATTAGTACAGTGAAACATCTCTGGAATCAAGCCTCTATATTAAAAAGTAAATACCAAGCAATAAATAATTGGATAAAATGGAACCATATAAATGGCTTATCCAGTCATTTACTCATTTTTTAATTTAGCGTTACTGTTGAAAGTATTACAGATGTACCCCTTTTTCTCCCATTGGTTCCCTCTATCCTGCACCAACTCCCCCCCCCCCCAGGCCTTCACCATCTATTGTCTGTGTCCATGGGTTATGCATATGTGTGTATAAGTTCTTTGGTTACCTGTTACTATTGCTGCATTATGTAAAAACAATAAGAAGCAACAGTGATTCCAAGGATTATGATGGGAGTATTAAATATTAATAACCAGAAAAATAAATATTTTCAGACAGACAAATTCAATGAAGATACAGTACAGTGTGCTAAAGGGTAATGGAGAGATCTGGCCTTGTCTTGGGGATCAAAAAAGCTTTTCCCAAGAAAGCACTGTTTAAGCTGACATCTGAAGGATGGGCAGGAGAGGTACATTTTAAAGTATGATTTGGGGGCCCCTGCAGCAGGTGTGGCAGGGCAGTGAGTTCCAGACAGCCAGATCAGATTGGAAAGGGCCTGGGCTTGGAGAGAGAGAAGCATGGTGCAGTCTAACCTGGATGAGATAGAGAAAGCCTCAGATGAAGATGTAAACGTGGCAGAGAACAGCTCCTGCAGAGCCATGAAGGCATGTTAAAGATTTTTCTTTATCCTAAGAGAAAAAGCATTGTCAGTGAAGCGTTTTTAGTTGAAAGGTGTAATGACAGGATGTCTATTGTGAGAGATCACCTCACCTGTGGTGTAGACTACATACAGACTGGGGAAAGGGCACAGTGGATGTAGGAACATCAGCCGGATGTTATAACAGTGTGTGAGAGAAGTGGTGGTGGTGACTTTGGTTCCTGGTCCAGTGGCACATACACAGTTCTGTCTCTGTAAAATCACTCAAGGATTGTATTAATCACGGATCTGCTTTAAAGGAGCAGAATGAGTTTTAGCTAAAGGAGTTTTAAGAGACTAGAGAAACTAACTGTGGAGGAGCATTACTAGTCAGCAGTCACTTGGCTTCCTTATGGATAAAAGTTCTTTGAGGCATCTGTTTCCAGTACAGGGAGTTTTCATCTATACTGAATATGACATCATTAGGCAATGGGAAAGGGAAAATATACATAAATATAAGCTAGCAAAACAAATTTTATAGAGGAGAGGGGAAAAATAAAAGTACTTATATAATGTGTATTAACTGGGCATATATTTTGGTAGGCTCAATAATTTTTGCTTATGGAACAATTTAAATCTTCTAATATGTTTATAGTATTTAAATGACATGCTTGAAGGATTTACAACCTCAAAATTACATTAATCAAGTCAGCCATAATTCCAGTCTTAATATTCTTACATCATAAAAATATCTCAGTGTCTATAAATATATTCCTAACTATCACAGGTTCACACTTTAGTTATAACTATAACAACTCAAACATAGCAACATATAAGTTAAGTGTCTTATGTTACAGTTATCTAATATTGTTTTAGTGTAAACTTGCTTTTAGGCCATCCCCCTTCCCCTCTAGAGCAACCGAGACATCCTGCTCCATGCTGATCTCCCCGACCTGCTCTACAGAACATTGCACTTGCAAATATTATTGCCTTGTATGACTTCTTAGTTGCAGGAGAAAAAAATAAATGGTGTGCGTTAATCAAAATTTTGTGGCACATTTATAGTAGTTCCAGGATCCATGACAATTCATCCAGAACTAATATTCTTAGTTCATCTTAAAAAAAGATTTAATTAATCAGCAACCCGTTGAGGAAATATTATTGGCAACATTTTTACAGATGAGGTAAATGAGGTTTAGAGAAGCTAAATAAAATTCCAACATCTTGGGAGGTAAGATGAATCATATGGAAACAAGATGGTGGAAGGCTTGGGTTTTATTTTGTCTTTTTTCTCCAGCAAGAAATTAGGCAAACAAATGAGACACACACACACACACACACACACACACTACATGAAGAGATTGAAAGAAACTGAAACACGAGCATACACGAGGCTCCATCTGAGGAGGGGTAAGTGCATCCCTTACCCTTCCAGAAACATTTCAAAGTTTTCCAGGAGAGGGAAATACTTCCGTCCCTTTTCCTTCCTTACAGAAATTAACAGGTTTAATTTCAACATGAAACATTTTCCCCCTTATATACCAAGATATAGTTGAATAATTCCCAAGCACGACATGGAAGCTGCCTTATTTGTTGAAATGTGAACACATAATTACTGTCCCCTTGCATTATTAGTGAAGTAGTTGGTCTCATATGGCTATCCCAGGGAGCGTAAAATGAAATACATATTCATATACTCTCTATTTACTAATTTATAAGGCAGGCATTGAATATTTAATACCTGTATGAATTAATAGAAAAGCTATAATGTCAACAAAATGGATAGGCTATGCTTGAACTACTCTTACGTGCCCATCTCTCTCTCAGTTATCCGCAAGAGATGTAATAGATAAGGACTGGGATTTTAAGAGCCCCTACATTTTGTTCATCTCAAGAGCCTCTAATAAAAAGCATCCATCTAGTATCCAAGATTTCCATGACATAGCATTTTCCAAAATGTTGGATTACTTGCTAGGGAAGCAGTTCAAAGAGATGATGCCGTATTTTAAAATCAAATACCCTCTCATTTCAACCTAAAAAAAATTCTAATATAAAGTTCAGGTGGTTCTCCCAAATTTAATGGGAGCACCTATTTTCATTAAATCTCTCACTTTGCCTGCTGGACTAACAAATAACATGGGCACGTTCACAAGGAGTTCAGCTTGTAGAAAGTGGGAAACAACCTTGGTTAAAGTTGTAAAGGACAACAAGTAGAAAACAGAAACCATATGCTTGAGATATATATATATATATATATATTGTAAATAGCAAAGATTTAAACCAAAATGGGAAGACTGCAGCTGAATATTTCACTATGTGCCTCTCAGTGTGGCATCTGTGTGCCTAAGGCTTCCACTCCAGACCACAGATTTATTTGCCATGTTTGAATCTCTAAAGATTCCTCTCTGTGATTCATTCCCCCCTCAACCACTCTGAAGAAAACAAAATTCTCTTTCATTTGCTACCCAAAGTTTTTATCAACAATAAAACCACAGCATAGAGATTATTGCTTTCAGCTGCATGGACAGATGTAGGCACACTCATGTCTCACTTGCTAATTGAATAGATCCATAAATTATCTGTGAGTCACAAATAGACATCCTGCAAAAGAAGTAAATGGTGTGCTTGAATTAGCTTCCACATTCTCCTCGATCTCTTACATTTTTAAACATTTCTTCACATCCTAGCAGAACATCATGATGCTATTCTGATTTTTTTCTTTACTTTTCTCCCTTCTGTTTTTTATTTATTTTTTATTTATTGCAATTTCATTTTTTAAAGTTGAAACTACTGTATTTTTCTTTACTTTAAAATCAGTGTCACAGAAAATATTTACTGACTATGTGCTGCATTTGAATTCTGTGTGGGTCATATGATTATTGCTTGTAAGTATCCTTAAAATATTCTGTAAGGCAAAATACTTTGCCCTCCTGAAGATTTAATTTACATTTTTACTACATAGTCAATTCTCCTTTGATGTTTTGAGATCTTTTCTTAGATAAATCCCAATATTGTTTGAAATTTAGGAAGCTGTATTTGGATTTTACCTTTGAAAAACTTAGGTACAGGGACTGATTTAGGTTTCAATCTCTTAGCATTTATATGTTGAGGTAGAAATCCATACACTAGGCATATATATTTCTTTCAAAGCCTCAGTGTTTGAACCTATTGCTTGTGGGACATAGATAGGTGGTTTAAAAAAAAGTTGTTGGGTGTACGAAGGGTTGATTGGTTCACTTTTCTGCGACCAAAATTCAATCTTGACTCTTTGCACTATGGAATTTTATTACCTAAAATCAAATATATTTAACATTCTGATTCTATGTCTTACTTAGGAGAAATAAAAGCTTATGTAGAGAAGATTATTACAGTTAGAAAATTTATATTTGAGACACATATTTATTCAGTTACTGCCAAGCAAATTTAAATGAGTTATTTAACCTCCCTAGGCTTCACTTTTTGTATCTATAAAAAGGTACTAATAATGGCCAGTGCCTAGTTCAATTCCTGGGATTCAGTGTGCATTTCAGAAATGTTTCCTCACAGATTTATTTTATAGAATCATTGTAAAAAAAAATCACATACTGTACATTAATGCATTTGGCACTTATAAGGCATATGAATGTATTGATTTTGGAAATTTTATTAACATTGGATACCTTACTATAATATTTGACAATTAAATAGAATAGGATTGTTTTGATGGAGAAAGGCTGAAGAGGCACCTGGCCATTTTTCATACACTATCTCATATAATCCTCCAATAATCCTTTAGTGTATAAAATATTATCTTCTACATTTTATAAGTGAAAAAACAAGGGTCTCCTACCCAAGGGTGCAGTTACAAAACAATTATAAATTTATATTTAAAATACAGGTCTCTTTTGACTCTGGAAATCTATGTTTTTATCTACCACACTATAGTGGTCAATAAGGGGGAAAACACACACTCAAATGTAACATTTCAAAGAGAGTATCTTCAAGAGTGTATGGCTCCAGGAGAGGGTTAAAAACACCAGAGCACAACATCATGCTGAGAAGATGAAAGAGGCCAAAGGGAACAAGCAAAGGTGGGGAGAAAGTACAAATGACGGCCTACAGAGCTTGTGGACACAGCAAGCAAGTTTCCGGAAACATGGAACTCCATTTAAAATATAGGTACAAAAAATGTATACTATAGGGAACTGCTTCAATCAGAATAGTTCATTTATTTGTCAATAACCACCACCACATTCTAGTGGCTTAAAGAAGCAAGGTATAGTTCTCATTTATATGTCATGTTCATTATTGGCAAAATGGAGGGCACATGATTCCTCAAGATGCTAAGAGATGTGCTTGTGTTCATGGCATGAATTCAAGAGGGCTTTAATTAATGAGGATTCAAGGTGCTTAAGCCAAGGCCATAGATGTATCAGAAACAGGAGAGAGAGGGAGGAAGAGATGGAGAGATGGGGAGGAGGAAGAAGAGGAGAGGACGATGATGATGATGATGAAGAAAGAAGGGAGCTTGACTGATAAAAAACAACACAAATTCACAGCAATGATTGTCCTGAGCCTCTTCTTTACATCTCCAATCAAAACAAGTCCTTCACCTGGCCAGTGTTGCTCAGCAGTTGAGCATCTCCCTGTGATTCAGGATATCCCTGGTCAGGACATGTGCCCCAGGTTGTGGGCTCAATCCCCAGCAGGGATCATGCAGAAGGCAGCCAATCAATGACTCTCATCATTGATGTTTCTCTCCCTCTCTCTTCCTCTCCCTTATATGTGGAACATTTTCCATGGGGGCCAGTGTGCCCACAGTGATACCTCTATCCCATTATAATAATAGACCAGACTTGACTAATCTGTGGAGTCACAGATATCTCATACATTGTAACATTAATATAGGTCATTGACTATTGCCACCAGCTGTTTTAATGATGCTATAAAAGACCAAACCAAGATAACTAGATACCATATTTTATGTTAAGTTGCTGGCATGGTGTTAGCAATAGAAGAAATATCTGAAATAATGCCTGTAAAAGACAAAGGAGAATGGAAAAAGGAGTAGGTAGGGTAAACATTTAGATTGCAATGCTGGTCTAACATATGGAATGGAGAGAGGGATAGCAAGAAGGTTGAGTAGGAATATTTTTACTCTGTGGTGCATCTGGGAAATTCCCCTCTAGACCAATAGGGAGCTCAGGTGCAGACATTGCCTGGAGAAGAGCTGTGGTTTGAGCAGAAATGGCCAGACCCCAATACTTGACCAGGTTCAGTCATTAGCTAAGGCTGAACAAGAATCTGGGCTCAGCTCAATTCTGCAGTGGGTCTCAAAGTTGCTTCAGTTGGAGCTGTCAACTTAATTTACTTCTCACAGATGATTGGCAGGATCTTTCTTTAAAGGAGGGCCAAGTGACAAACTTCCATAGCATCCACACATGCCTACAATATTCTGCAGAGCTAGATCAGATTCCAAACATTACATTTTATACAAAGTATAAGCAAATGAAAGTAGCTGCATAGAACTGGAAAAAAGTAGAGGAAGGAATAAAGAAATAAATGAAGTGTAATCAAGATAAGAGAATTAAGAAATGTCTGATAGTGCCCTAAAATATGATAGGCAGGAGGAAAATATTATCATAGAGTCCCATCAATGTAAGCAATATCCAGCGTCTAACAATGACAGTCTTTAGAAGTAGTGAGATCCTCATTCCTAGAAATACTCAGAGGTTAATTTACTACCTATCAGAGATGTTGATATGGGATCGCTGCAAGAGAAGCTGGCCCAGGTGCCTTCAGCTCTACATGTACAGTGTCCTGTGAGTTTTCTAGACTTAGCTACTGCAGAATTTAGAGCAAGCCTCTTCATTTTCCCCACATTATTCTCGTTATGAGAAGTGAACAACCACAAAGCAGAGCAGCTTTTTGTAAATTGTCACCCAACACCTACAACTGCAGTGGAATGCCATGTTATACAGTCATGAATCGCATCTCAGGAGATTAATAGGAGAAATAACTGATGTCATTCTCTGTGCTCCAAGTGCTTTTTGCATGTGACCTCATTAGTCCTCAGGGCATTCCTGTAAGGTAAGTTGGAGGGCAGCATCCCTACTCTCATTATGAAGAAAGCGAAATGAGCAGGGGGATGATGTGACTGGCTGAGAGTTCTCTATAATTCAGGTATATAGCGAGAAATTGAAATCAGGATTTCTGTCCCAATGTATTAAAAACAGGCAGTTTTAAAGCTGTTCTTCAAGGTCTGTAACTTAGAAACACTAACAAACACAATCTGAGAATATGAGAAAGAAGCAGTCCTCACCCTGTGGGCCCCAGCTATTCTCAGCGTGAACTTCCATTAGCCTCTTTGTGAAGTGTAACTGTGTGGAGGCTGATGTTGTGATGTGGCTCCAGGGTTTTAATAGAAATGCTTACTAGGTCCCAGGATGTAAAGCAATAAAATTATAGTCTCTCCTTTGAGTCAGGATGGTAGAATAAATTAACTTGCCCTCTAACTTGACCTAGCAAAACTCAGATGCCATTATTATCACTAATTAATATGTGATCACCCACCATGTAGTAGGTGTTGCTTTGCTGAACTAAATAGAAAAGAATGGAACTGAACAGATACAAGACAGCAGACACTGGTAGGGGGATAAAAAAGAAAAACAGGACAGAGGAAAAGCACTTAATTGTAATTGGGAAGACCTGGGTTTTTGTTGTGTTTTTTCTACTAACATTCTCTATGACTTAGAGCAGCTTACTTAATATCTTTATATATATTTCCTATTTTGTAAAAAACTAAATTCATAAATGATTCTGAGTTCAGTCTAGTTCTAAGATTTTATTAATGGTACCTTGTATTTTTATATTTTTATGTTTTTAAAGACTCAAATCCTGAACTACTTCACCTTGACTGACAGACTGCTGAGGGTGTCATTTATAATATCACTCCTCCTCGAGCTCCTCCCATATATAGGGTTCCTGTATTTTAGTTAACAGAGAGGATCCTTTAATTTCAGTACAAAATAAAGAGGCTTTTAGAAGTATACTTTGGTGTAGGTTCTTTTTGTTTAACAGATGTTATTCAAGTGATGCAAACATGTGAAGAGAGGAATGAAAAACCTGGCACTGAGCAAACATGGAGCCAGGTAAAAGAGGTTGAGATTGAGGGATGCACTCATTTCTCTTTTGGAAATAGGCATCAGAAACTGAAAGTCAGAATCACAGCCAAATTCTAATGAGGTACATGGAACTATAACTATTTATAATAGCAAATAATACATAACTAAATAATCGTTATGTATTATTATAGAAGATACAGTATGTCAGAGAAATGGGTTGCAGTCCCAGAACTGTAAGTTATGAGGCACTAAATAATTTTTAAGCAAGGAGATTTTAGGGGATGAGATATGAGTGAACAACAATTTTTAAAACATGACTTTGCTTCATGTTTAGAAGACAAGCGGGTTTTGGTTTCTCTGCCTTTTAAAAGTAAAGACTACTTCTGATTTCCTCTTTGACATATAGAGAGCTTGGAGTTGTTGCTCCCATCCTAACAACAAAAATAAAACTGAACAAACTGAAAAACAACTCTTCTTAGATCCACCAGAGAATTTGGGTCATAGGGCAGGCCACAACCCCCAAAACTAGAGACTGACGTCGATACAGAGCGTCAAAACTTACTTGGCGCCCACGAGCAGAAACCTGCTCTTGGAGCCAGTGCCAGCAGGAACACTTAAACTATAATAAATTACTGAGACTTCTGGTCACGATGGCTGTGTAGGTAAATGCAGTACTGGCATCCTCCCACAGCCACATCAAAATTACTACTAAACTACAGAACAACCATCATTTGGAACCACCTGAAACCTAGATGAATGGAAGTCCTGTAACTAGGAATTTAAAGAAGCCACCACATCAGCACTGGCAACGGGTGGAGATGCAGAACGGGCTGGTCCCATACAGGGGATAAAAACCAGGAGGGATATCCGGATGCGGATACCCCAAGGAGCGAGAAGTCCCAGCTCCAACCCACAGTTCCAGGGCCAAGAAGCGATGTCCCCAAAACTTTTGACTGTAAAAACCAGCAGGGATTGTGGCTGAGTGAGACGGAGGCTGCTGGAGTCCCAGGCAGTTCCTCTTAAAGGACCAGCACACAGACTGACTCAGACTCACTCCTCTGAGCTCCAGTTCAGGGCAGCAGCTTGAAAGGCACCAGAGGCATACAAGGAAGAACTGAATTGTCTGGCATCAGGGTGAGAGCTGGGGGCACAGCCTTCTTCCAGACAAAAGTGCTGGCACAGCCCATTGTTTTGTTTCTGAGACCTCCCCCAACAAAGCCAGCAGGCTGGTGTCATATATGAGTCTCCATCAACCTGGCTCAGATTGCTCACCTCAGCCTAAAAATTCCTGGAGACCCTGCTCTACCCAACTTGTGGGCCCACCCAAGCTGTTTCCAGGGGGTTTTCCATATAAATGGCCTGCCTTGGCTCATACTTCAGACTTTCCTAAAATCTCTCAAATAAGCAGCATCTGGTATCGGGCCCCGTACCACTTACTAAATGCCCCCAGGTCTGGCACTAGCAACAACCAGTATAACAACAGGCATATAGATCAATGAAACATTGACCCAAACCATTATAATCAATTAATATTTGATAAAGGATGCAAGATCACATACAATGAAGCAAAGACAGTCCCTTCAATAAATGATGCTGGGAAAATTGGACAAGTACACATAAAACACTGAAACTAGACCATCAACTTACTCCATATACAAGAATAAATTCAAAATGGATAAAAGACTTAAATGTAAATCATGACCCATAAAAATCCTGGAAGAAAACAGGCAGTAAAATCACAGATATCTCTCATAGCAATATGTTTGTCGATACATCTCCTAGGGCAAGAGAAACAAAGAAGAAAATAAACAAATGGGACAACATCAGACTAAAAATCTCCTGCACAGCAAAAGAATCAATAAAATGAAAAGGGAGCCCACTGTATGGGAGAACATATTTGCCACTGACACATCTGATAAGGGGTTAATTTCCAAAATATATAAAGAACTCATACAACTTAACAAAAGGAAGATAAACAACCCAATTAAAAAATGGGCAAAGGACCTAAATAGACATTTCTCTAAAAAGGACACACAGGTGGCCAAGAGACATATGAAAAAATGCTCAAAGTCACTAATCATCAGAGAGATGCAAGTTGATAATTTTTTATATCAGGGTGCTGATTCCCTTTTATCTTTTGTGAATCTATTACAGGTGTTTGCTTGGTGGTTATCATGAGATTTATATAAACCATCTTATAGGTATCAGTCTGTTTTTTTCTGATAACTTCAATGTATATAAAAACTGGACCCTTTAGCTCCCTCTTATGTTTTAATGCCATAATTGACCTCTTTGTAAATTGTATATTCTTTAACAAATCTTAATAGCAACAGATAGTTTAAATATTCTTGTCCTTTAACCTTACACTTTAGTTGAGTGATTAAGCATTATCACATTACAAAGTAGGTTTCAGCTGAATAGGAAAAAACTTTATAATCATGAGAGCCTGGCTGAGACACCCTAGGTGCTCAGCAAACCTGGTCAGTTCCGCGATGGGCACATGGCTATGCTGCATTTCCTAGTCCCTTGCATCCAGGTGACTAAAATCTAGTCAGGAGAACACTAGCAGAAGCAATGTACACACACTCAGGCCTGACACATAAGATCTCCAATGCGTGACCCTCCATCTCTTTTTCTCCTGGGCCAGTTAAGTGGCGAGTACTATAAAGACTTAGAGGATGGTGGTATCATAAAACGAAAAGATCCTATGACCCTACTGATCTGAATCCCATGCTTAGACTTTACTGAGTGATAAACAAACTTATTTGTTAAGCTACTGAGATTTGGCGTTTATCTGTTACAGCAAATAGTATCACTTGCACTAAGTACATAGTCTTCAAAAACAAATTATATTTCCATGTGTCAGTCATTTGCTTTTCTCTCACTTTCATACCCTGCTCTTTTTGGCAGAGAAACTGGCTCTTGAAAGTTTTTTTGTTTGTTTCCAGGTCACTTTGCCTATTGCTTTGATTAATGAAAGCTACCGCAGGACACTAGAGGGTTAAAGGAAGAAAGAAGCCCAAATGTTTCTCCCCCTCCTTCAATACCCACTTTTGACTAAATGGCTACTTCTTTACATTGCTATGGAAAAGCTGAGCTCCTGCAAGTAGGGCTTAGCATGGTTCCAGTTTATGGGGTATGGCTTTGGCTCCTAGGTTATGATAGCACAGTCTTCTTCCTTGGTCACTACTGAACCTAGAATTGAGAGCAGCCTCCTGTACTTGCTAATCTGTCACCTCCTATGTCTTGATTACTTTTACAGCCTTTCTAACAGCTTTATCATTGATTTTCTGTGTTAAATTCCTTCTATTTAGTTACCTGGTATGGGCTTTGTTGTCCTAGCTGGATACTGAAATACTATAGCAGTTGCTAGCAATGATATATACATAAAATTGAAATATAGGATAAAGCTCTGAGTTAGATGATATCCCAGGCCACTGTAATTTTATTTATTAAATGTCTCATTATAAAACTCAAGTAATAACTTTATTTCAAAGATTAAATAGAAAAGCTAAAAATAGTGTATTAGTATGTTTTCAGCTATACAAGAAAACTAACCTCAAGACGGCTTAAATAATATAATCCAACTACTTTTATAACTGAAAATACAAGGGTAGTGGGGGTGCCAGAAACAGTAATATTAGGGCCACAGTTCCATTCCTCTGTTTCAACTCCATGCTCCTCCATACAAAGTCTTCATCTAGAGAATCCATCTGGAACCTGGCTTTGGTTATCATTGCAACCTAGTGGTCAGTGGCATCTAGGTCTAAATGTTTCCTTGTTTAATTCCATAAACACTTCATTTACCATCATCCAGATGTTTCAAAGTCCTTAGGTTTGCTCTGTTTGTACTAACACTGAACAAATATTTATACTCAACGTAATGCCATGGTCTCATTGGCTCATTATCAGTTTCTCTAATGGTATTTGCTTACATTCATCATGGCCAGTCCTAGAACTGGACGCAGTGTCTGTCCCATCCAAATCATGTAGCTGTAACCCTTCCAGGGAGTGATGGCTCCCTAAAGGGAAAGCATGTTTTTAGAAAGAAGGAAATGGGAGATGGATGCCATGTACATATTCAACAAGTGTCCACTACAGTGAGTGTTTTGAATTTCATTTCTTCTTCTGAAATAGAACTTTTTTTTTTTCTTCCTGTCACTCTGACCTTTACACAGCTCTGAAATTAGGTTAGTATGAATGGAATATATCTGGCCATCATCTGCTATCTCATAGGGTCTAATAGAATTTTCAGAAAGGGAGTTTTTACAGAAGTAATGGATAAAATGTAATGAAAAGCTGGATCAATGTTACTCCCTTAAAATCCTCTTGTAAAAGTAATTACTAAAACTCACTGTGAATTCAAATATAAGTGCATTTCCTAAATTACTTCAAAATGTACGTGGCCAATTAGGAAACGCATTTGTAGATTGCTTTGCTATAGGAGCTTAAGACATATTGAGAGTGATAAATATGATTAATGCAATAAAACATTATAGCCAAGATGTGTGGGTTTTCCTGCAGTACTCTTTGTAGAGTTTATAATCTATGACTTGTTATTAGGATCAAGCAATTAAACTTTCAGCAAGGTGCTATTTAATGTGCATATATTAATAGGTATCATGAATGTACCTGAGTGTTTAATCTGGCCAGAATACTGTGCTAAAAATATCTCATTTAGTTATCACTACAGTCTTATTAACACTATTACTTCCATTTATAAATAAGGAAGCTGAGTTTAAGTAAATAGAAAGAAGTAAAGGGCTCTTAAACTGCTTAAGTACAACTAATGATAGTATGTCATAGAAGACCCTTGAATTTTTCTTGATGTCAATTGATTCTTTACTGCTGTAGCCTGATCTTAGCTAAGTAAACAACTTTAAATAAAGTGGGAAGCAGCACTTTTATTTTTTTATATATGTTTTTATTGTTTTTTTTTTAGAGAGAGAGGAATGGAGAGGGAGAGAGATATAGAAACATCAACATGGATCCGCTGCCTCCTGCACTCCTCCTGCTGGGGATCGAGCCTGCAACCTGGGCATATGTCCTGACTGGGAATCGAACCTGGACCTCCTGGTGCATAGGTCAATGCTCAATGCTCAGCCACTGAGCCACACAGGCTGGGCAGGAAGCAGCACTTACTTAGAGCAGGGAATATTAGTACCCTTTCCAATAATAGTAATGATAACAATAGAATCACATCTGGTTTAAAAGCTCTTAATGAGCAAAGCAGAAAAAACAAGCCATCGAAAAATGAGTAGAGAAGGAGCCCGTATGTTACACATACTCCAACAAGAACTGCCTCTTTTCCAGCTTCACATTGACAGTGGCAAAATTTAAGATAGAACTCCAGAGCCACAAAAGGAAGCAGAAGATCTGGTGGAGCAGAGAGCTGGGAGCTAAGGGCATGACCCCTCTTGCTCTAACTTCCACATTGGCAGTTGTGAACAAGATGTCTCAGAACTACGTGCTCTTGGCGAGGAATCTAGCCTTCTTTCCTCTCTGTACATACAACTTCTCTTCCAGTCTTTATGCTTTTCATCTGATACCAAAAAACTCAATATTCACTATGTCAGCCATCCCTCGTTTTCCCAATATAACGCACATGCAGTTCTGCACATTCCAAAATTTTACCCATCCCCAAAATTCTCCCCAGCTCCTGAAAACTTTCCACTGTTCCACTGGAACTCACATGCACTAATCAGCATAATCCCCTGTAATCTTAACACCTCAGAATGTTCCCTTCTCCTTGCTCTAACAGAAACTTCATCTACCTCTGAAGATACTGCTTCTGCAGCCTACTCAAATAGTGAATCTGTCTCTGTAATACCCCCATAAAATGGAGTGATTGCCCCTCTGGTTGTTGACACTTTCAATGACTTTCTTTTTCCTGAGATTTTTGTCATTACCTTGAACATTTCTGTCCCACTTTTGGCTGATTTCACTATCCGTGTAGATTATTATAGCACTACTGTTGACTTCTCAAGTCCTTGGCATCTTCCCTTCCATTCGTGATGACTTTAATTACTTCAACCATTCACTTCCTAGGCATGCCCTACATCCAGTCAGTGCCAATTGCCGTAACCCTGTCATCTCGGTTTTAACCATCCCTACTCTCCAATGCCTCATGTGTCCAGCTCATATACTCTAGAACAATAGTAGAATCATCAATCCATTCACATTGATCAAATTTTTACTCTAGACCCCATAATGAATCCTTTTTTTCCTCTACCCTGGTAAGTCCCACCATCCAATCAGAATAATCACTTTCATCTTAAACTGTCCTTTCCCACTTTCACTTAATCTCTTTAACCTATTACATTCAGCATTTTGCCTATTCTGACTCTATATCTATATAATGGAATGAGACTAGAAACATATGCAAACATAGACCATGCCTAGTATATTATTAAAAAGAATACCAAACTTCAAGTATTCTCTTAGCGCCGCCCAGAAATCACATACGGTTTCCCTAGGCCACCAGACACTCTCCTGGGTAATATTTTCAAGCTTTCGCATTTCTCCTGTAAATCCTAATGCCTCCTGTATCATTTCTGTTTTAACATTACTTTCCATCTCACTAAGAATAAAGCAAACATTAAAAGCGGTCACTCCGTAATTATCTACCTACCATTTCCCCCTGTTATTATGGGCATGCTGCGTGCATGTGAACGTTGATTTGTCCAGTCTGTACTAGAGCTCTTAGTCATTTGCCTACCAAGGAATGACTGCAGCCGTTTCTCTCCCTCTCCCGCTTCACCCAACCTTATCTAAGTCATTACTATCAGCATATATTATTATGCTGATGCATCTATGCTGCATATGCATATAATTTATACATATTATTTCTCCCATTAAAAATTAATTCTCTAATGACTGCTATTCTCCCTTTTATTTGTTATTTCTCCCTTTGGAGCAAAATTCCTTGATAAAGTTGTTCAGACTAGTTGCCTATAATCCTCTCTATATATACTCACTTCAATCCATACCAAAAGACATTTGCCCCTAAATTTTTACCTAAATTCCTCTATTAAATCCAATGGTTATTCTTTTGTTCTCTTTTCTTGAGGATTCAATAAATATTTGGCACAGTTATGCATCTCTCCTCCTTTAAGTATGTACTTTACTTGAATTTCAAGAACACACTGTCTGGTATAAATCCTGCCTCTCTGGTTAATTCATCATTGTGAGAGACAGAATAATGGTCTCACCCAAGATGTCCATGGCCTAATTCCCAAAACCTGTGAATATGTTTGCCTTACATAGAAAAGAGACTTTATAGATATGATTAAACTAAATATCTTGAGGTGGACATATTATCCTGGATTATCCAGGTAGGCCCAGTGTAATTACAGGGTCCTTATAAGAGAGGGGCATAGGAGAATCAGATCAGAGAGAGAGACATGATGGCAGGAATACAGGTCAGTGTGATGGAACTGCTGGCTTTCAAACAGAGGAAGGGGCCATGAGCCACGGAATGCAGTGGCCTCTAGAGGCTGGAAAAGTCAAGGAACCTGATTCTTCCCTAGATTCTCCAGAAGGAATTCAGTTCTGATGACACTTTGATTTCAGCCCAGTGGAGCCTATTTTTAGCTTCTGACTTTCATAATTCATAGAAAATTAATTTTTTGTCTTAACTACTAAATTTGCAGTATCTTGTAATAGCAGGAATAGAAAACTAATACAGGCATATTCTCCTCTTTTGGTCTCTCTTCCTAATAGTGGAGCTTTCCAGGAATTAGTTCTTAATTTTTCTTACCTTCTCTATTTTCCTCTCCTCTCGGCTCCCCCTTCACTTTCTATCTCTTTCCTTACTTCCCCATCCCTTTGTTCCCTCTCCTTTATCTTCATTCTTTGAGTGATCTCCAGGTTCATGGCTTTAAAAAATATCTAAATGTTAATTATTCCTAATTTTTTAAAATTTCCAGGCACAGTGTCACTTCTGTTCTCCATACTTCAGTAATTAACATCTCTACTTAGAGTTAATGAACATCTTGGCAATGACAATTTTTTAAAAAATATTTAAAACAAAAATCACACAAACATAAAAAGTCTTTCCTATGTCCATTAATGACAATCCCATTCTTGCAGCCCCTCCATCCAAAAACTTCGTAGTCATCTCTATATCTTTATTTTTTTTCTCAAATACCACATCTAACTTCTCAGGAAATCCTGTTTACCTGTAAAACATACCTAAAATCTTCTTTTGACTATCTACACTGCCGCTATCTTCACCCAACTGACCATCATCTCTCACTGGATTTTTGCAAAACTCACATCGATGCACCTATTAATTTCCTTCCTCACCTACAGTCTAATTTCCATGCAGTAGCCAGAATCATCCTATGAAAATAAGCTTCCAATGGCTTTTGCTTACTCAAAGCAGAAGTCAGTGTCCTCACAATGATGTATGTATGTATTTATCTGACCTCCCAATTGCTTCTCAGATTTTACCTTCTCCTACTCATCCATTTGCTCTTATTAATTACCAAAACATCGGCACTCTTGCTGTTCCATGTTTGTTGGAGCACTGGTATTGCATAAAAATATCCTGCCTAGATTGTTTTTCTGTCAAATATCCATGTGACTCACTCCCTTACCTCCAGTAGGTCTTGGTTCAAATATCTATTTTCTCAGGCCTTTCCTTACCACCCCAGCTTAAGTCATACTGCTCCCAACCTGTCACTCCCTATCTACCTGTCCTGCTTTATTTTCCCAGTAGCTCTTATCACCATCTCACACACTACATAGTTCATTTGTACATTTGTTTCCTGTCTATTTCTATCAGCTAGGATGTGAGCTCCATTAGGCTAGAGATTTGTTTCATTTACTGCTATATCCTTAGTGTCAAAAACAGCAACCAAAACATAGTAGGGGCTTGATAAATATTACTTATATTTAAATAAATATACTTTATAGCCCAGAGGACAGATAAGATCAGGGGTTAGATTCTCTTAGAAATCAATTTCATTATCTTTCAGTAATGAATATTTTTATTCATTCATTTTTCATTCAAGAAGCATTTATTCATTGTTTACTATGATCAAGTCATAGTAAATTGATTGGCAGTAAACTGAAATTTTTAAAAATATATATATCTTTATTATTTCAGAGAGAGGAAGGGAGAGGGGGAGAGAGAGATAGAAACATCAATGATGAGAGAGTCGTCATTGACTGTCTGCCTTCTGCACACCCCTCACTGGGGATAGAGCCCAAAACCCAGGCATGTGCCCTGACCTGGAATCAAACTGCGATCTCCTGGATCCTAGGCTGATGCTCAACTGCTGAGCTGAGCCATGCCCAGCCAGGCAAACTGAAATATTTTGATAAGCGTCATGAAGGATACAGCAAAGAACAAGACTCAGTTTGGATTTTGAATGATTCCTCTCAGGCAGGAATTTTTTTTTAAATCACAAAATAAAAATAATGCAGGAAAGACTATGGTAAAAACCAGGATAAAAGCAGAAGTGAGGAAGCTTTATATGTAAAGAGTAATTGATTACTAAAATATTTTAATCATGACAAATATAGAAAAAGTAATGTTGGACATTTCTCTCTAAGCTTCTGTTTAACCAATCTTTAATTCAGGATTATATTTATTCTCTAATTTCCCCCAAAATAATTTCTTGTATATTAATTACTGTTGGCTCCAAAAAATTAGGATGCTCATGACCTTAACATATAAAAGGAATGTCAATTCATTTCTATTTAGCCATGATGCATGTTAATATTTCCTATAGAAAGGCAAGGTGTGTCAAACACTATATAAAATAATTATGTTGTTACGTGGGTCTAACAGCACTTTTTTCTACAAATAGATTAAATATCTTCCACATAATATTTTCTGATGTTCACCTAAGATGGATAGAGGCAGCTAGCATCATAGATCTGTCTTTCTTTAGACTCACCAGGGACAAAAATAATACTAACTTAGGCCATCCCTCTTGTAAATATTCATCATCATTCCACAAGCTAGATCAAGAAATAGAATAGTAGATGGACTAGGACCAATCCATCAACTTTACTTGAAGGAGCATATATATGCATATATACTGTGGACTGCAAGAAATAGCATTTTATTTAGATAAGGAGGTTGGCATTAGTATTATTGAAATTCTCAGTATTATTGGGAGCATAATTTAATATGGTGTATGTAGATTTTCTTTATAGTTTTTATGCCCCATACTTCTAAATATCACATAAAATATATGGATAATAGGAAAGCATGCATTCATTAAGTTAATAGTGAGAGTCCATAATTGCCAGTAAAAGCAAGTCAGTTCGATTAAATGGTTACATTATAGCAATACAGAAAATTAATTCCAACAGTGATAATTTTTATTATCTGAAATTCATCATCAGGAGAGAGGCATATTGGAATATTAAAAAAACAACAACTCTGCACATGCTCAAACTCATGACATTCCCTATTTTCACCTCCATTACCCTGGTCCACTTTTAATGTGCTTAATCTCCCAGAGTGAAAGAAGTAATTTTTATATTTTCCATTACTACATAAGAGCACAAAGTAGAAAAAATTATTTTTTATTAGGCCAGAGGTAGAAACTGCATTGGGTTAAGCATCTGACTCAGGTATCTGTTCCATTTCTGTCATTTAGTAGCTGTATGATCTCAGGACAATGATTAAATTTAATAGAGATATTATTACCTCAATTGGTAAATGGGACTAAATAGATCTGCCCTGCTCACCTTAAAAGTTTATAAAAATCTGATGAAATGTACATATGAAATTTTTGTTTTTACAACCATGAAATTGTTGCAATGTAAAGCACTTTTTATGGCATCATTCTAAGCTTCATCATTAATTGCCATTATTTTTCAGATTAATACAATGTAGTTTAAACCACACTGTCAAACCAAACTTAGCATGCGACTCTGATTCAGAATTACATCTGAGCACCATCAATATATCAAGCTCTTACAGCCTACTTGTTACCATGGTTACATTTTTCTCATCTTGACCCTTCAATAAGAATGCGTCTTTAATTTTTACTTTTAATACTTGAATTTCTTTAATCATCTTCCTGGTGACTTCATTGATGCCTGTATTTTCCACCATCAACCCTTGTGGGCCGATTCAGTAATCTTCATAGAGCAACATTCTGATTAACAACGTTTAACTTGTACAAAGCTAACTTCAGTATATCACCTAAACCTTATACTCCTTTCTGCTTTTTTAGGCTCAACGTGATGGAGTTTTTTGTTTTGTCTGTTTTATTTTTTGGGCATCTCTTTGTTCCTCACCTCTTTTACCCAATCAATCTCTGATACCCCTTGCTCAGGTCTTGCTCCCACCGTGGCCAACATTGGTAAGCACATTGGGATGACCTTCATTAGTAAAATAGATTACCCAATTTCATACACAGGGCTTTACATGCTTATCTATTGGACTCTTCTTAACTGCAGAGGCCTTTTTTCCTGAATCTAGCACAAGGCTTAGTGCAAAGTATCTGCCGGGTAGATGAAACTGAATTAATGCACAAAAATGTATTTCCTTCTTGAATCTTGCTTTAACTCTTGCATTCATCCTTTATTGTTTTGTTTTAAGGTTTGTTTATTTTGGTGTGTACATGCATTCCAACTTTAGGTTTAAATCTAGTATAGCTGTATAAGCTCTCTCTGAACTGGATAAAATGTGCTTTGGTGTGTTGAGGAGGGCAAAAGGGCATATACAATCAAAGGACTTGTCAAATTTATAGTGAGCTGTGAATCAAATTCATGTATTCTGAAACACGCACCAAGTTCTATTCACATGTTCACACATCCACGGATTAAATATTTTTAAGTCACCTTTGTTAGGAAATTATTTACACAAAATAAAATGCATACAACTTAGGTGAACAGTTTGAAGAGTCTTGGCAACTTTATACATCCATGTAACCAACCCCATAATGAAGATATAGAACATTTTTATCAACTCGCCTTTGCCTCCTGCCACTTTGCAGTCAGTTCTACCCCACTCTTGGCACCAGGCAACCCGGGATCTGTGGCCCCACCCCTCCAACCCAGGCCCACAGGGAAAATTTCAGAATATATAGCTCCTGAAATGTCCCTCCAGTACTTTCTACTGAAAGATTAACACTATGATCACTTTAAAAGTAAAATATTTAATGTTATCCCATTTTTTTATTGTAGAGCATAAATTGAAAGCTGCATTCAGAGTTGAGAGATAATGAATGAATAAATCGCATATAGGATGAGTTTTCTTAAATTTATAAGAAGCTCCAAACTATTTTGAAAGTAGTTGTACCATTTTACTCCCCTATCAGCAGTATGTGAGAGATGCAGTTGCAATACATTCCCTTCAACACTTGGTACTGGCAGTCTTCATGCTCTAACCACTCTCACGAGTCTGTAGTAGTACCTTGTGGGATTTTTTTTTTAAGACATTTTTTTAGTGTAGTTTCTGATTCACAGAACAATTAAGAAGTACGGCTATTTCCCATGTATACCTGTCCCCCAAACATGCACAGCCTCCCCCATGAGTGGTGGATTTCTTAAATTGATGAACCACATTGACACATCATAATCACCCAGAGTTTGTAGTTTACATTAAAATTCACTGTTGTTTTTGTACATTTGATGACTTGGACAAATGCATAACATGTATCCATCATTATAGTATTATACTGAGTATTTTCACTGCCTTAAAAATCCTCTGTACTGCCAATTCACACTGCCCACACCCTGCCACCAACTTTAACCCTTGGCTACCACTGATCTTTTTACTCTCTTCATAGTTGTGTCTTATCCAGAATGTCATATACTGTAGTTGGAATCATGGATCCAACAATATGAAACCTCTACAGATTGTTTTTTTATCACTTAGCAATATGCCTTTAAGTACTTGTACCCTGAGACCTTCTATGGAAGCCCTGGGCCTCTAAGTTCTCAGGTCTCAGGGGCAGCCATAGGCTCTCAGTTGCATCCCAATAGAGGCTTCCCCACTGGGACACCGTCTATGTACCCCTACAGGTCACAGCCCCTGAACCTGCCCCCCAACAGGCCCAGTTTGGAGTAGCTGTTAAGGGCCAGTTTCCAGATTTCTCAGCACTGCAAGCAACAGAACTGGGGAGGTTACTAGCTGGAGTTCTCTACCCTCTACCTTCCTTCCTCTACTCTCCAGCCTTGTGCCCCAGACTCTGCCCCACCCTCCTTGCTTCAGGGGCACCAGGATCTGCCATGCCCCTTTGATTTTTATCTACTCCTCTGCAATATGGAGGCAAAAATGACTTCCTCCCCTCAGGGACCCCTTGCTCAGCAGAGGTTTCAATCTATGGCTAGATAGTGCATTTTAATTTTTTAAATTTTTTCTTAGTGCTGAATAATATTCCATTGTCTGGATGTAACAGTTTATTTATTTATTCACCTACTAAAGGACATTTTTGTTTTTTTTCAAGTTTTGGCAATGATGAATAAAGTTTCTATAACCATTTACGCGCAGGTTTTTGTGTGGGTATAAACTTTGGGTTAATACTAAGGAGCACAATTGCTGGATTACATGGTCAGAGTATGTTTAATTTTGCAAGAAATTGGCAAATAGTCTTCTAAAGTGGCTACACCATTTTGCATTCCCACCAGCAATGAATGAGATTTACTGTTGTTCCATATCCTCTCCAGCATTCCGTGTTGTCAGTGCTCTGCATTTTGGCCATTTTTATAGGTGTGTAGGGGTATCTCATTGTGTTTTTAATTTGCATTTCTCTGGTGGCTAATAATGTTAAGTATCTTTTCATGATTTTATTGGCCATTTGTACATCCCCTCCTGTGAAAAGTCTGTTCAAATATTCTGCCCAGTTTTTAATTGGTTATTTTTTATAGTATTGAGTTTTGAGACTTAATTTGATGGTCCAGGTATAGGTCTTTTGTTGGATATATTGGAAGTATTTCCTCTGCTTACCTTTTTATTTTTTTACATTACCTTCAGTATCTGGATAGTCAATCATTCTAATACTTTTTGTTGAAAATGTTATCCTTCACCACTGAATTTTCTCAGCACCTTTTTAAAAATTCATTGCCTATACATGCATGAGTCTGTTTCTGAGCTCTGTTTTGTTCCACTGATTTAAGCTTATTCTTATGTCAATATTGCACTGCTTTGGTTACTTTAGCCTTATAAGAAGCGTTGAAATTGCAAATTCTTCCTTCACTTTCAAAATTGTTTTGGGTTTTCAAGATAATTTGTGTTCTCATGTGAACTTCTGAATGTCACTTTCTTAAAAAGAAAAAAAAAAACACTGGCATTGAGTCTATAGATTGATTTGAAGAGAATCTTAACTGTGTATAACATGAGGTAGGTTGGGGTGGTGAAGGAGAGCAAGGCAGTGGTTGTGACATTTTAATGCTATGGAGATAATGCTAATTACAACATAAGATTGTGGATTTACTACTTCTATTGGCTTTGAAATACCCTTTAAAAAATGGAACAGTCATCCCGGCCAGCTGCCAACTTAACACACATTCAGAATGCTAGAGGATTCCTTGTAGTAGCTTTTAACAAAACTCTAATTTTCTGCAGATTGTGTAGAAAATAAGACCAAGTATCTGGCAAAGCTAAAAGGAGATCTACTTATATTCAACATACCTCTGATATAAAAATCAAGGTCCTGGTGGGGAAAAAGTGAGATAATGATATTTCGAATCTAGTTATTTTGATGAATAGGTATTAAAAATATAAATACTCCCAAGCTCTACAGACTTACAGAAGCAACCCTGACAATTCCAGAAGAGTCTACACTCAATAGAGACAGTAATGGATATTGAAACAAGTGTCAAGTGTTTCATAAAGATAATGCTTATTCTATTTAAGACCTGCATCCGCTACCCATCATTGCTGGGGGGGGTGGGGGGGGGTGGGGGGTGTGTGTGTGTGTGTGTGTGTGTGTGTGTGTGTGTGTGTAGGTAGAATAAAATATTATTCAGCCATGAGAAAGGAATACATCTTGCCAATTTGCAATAACATGGACGGCCATTGAACACATTATGCTAAGTAAGATAGTTAAACAAAGAAAGGTAAGTACTATATGATACCACTTATATGTGAAATCTAGAAGAGCCAAACCTGGAAGTAAAAGAAATGAAAAAAAAAGCAGAGTAAAATTGGTGGTTTCTAGAGGATGGGGCACGGGGACATAGGACAGATGTTTCTTAAGGGTGCAAACTTACAACATATAGTCAATAAGCCTTAGAGATCTAATGCACAGTACAGTAGATATAGAACACAATATATTATAATAGACAAAGGTGCTGAGAGACTGTAATTACTGCAGGCACTGAAAGAAGGGTAATTATGTAAGTGATAGAGGTGCTTGAATTAAGCGGAATTCCTATCTTTGTGTAGCTTCTTTCTCTGCCCTGTTCTGCTTCCTTTCCTCCCTTACAGATTTCATGGTAAGAGCACACATTCAATAAGGGTTGGTTTCTTCTCTGGCCATATAACAGTGAGGACCCCGTCACTTTTGAAAGGTGAAATATGGGAGGATGATGCAGGGAAAGGGTGTGCACAATTTGGTGCAATCGTTCAGGCCTTAGATAAGTGGATTATAAAAATAATTCTAAAGATTTTGGCTATTGCTTAGCATAATTTTAATGCTTTCAGTAGAGCAAGTGATTAGCTCAGATGAATATCAAGCCCTCTATGCCAAAGTCAGGGGCCTGCTATTGCAACTGAATTATCTGGGTAGACTAAAGAACCCTGAAGTCTCCAATTACATCGAACTCTCTGGGATTTCAGGAGCTGTCTACTTACTTTGTCAGATGATAGAAGCCCCTGCTTTGACTGAAGACTTGGCAAGTGCCTTACAAGACAATGCTTTTCTCTCTCAAAATCTGCACCTCTCTCTCCTACTGGCCACCAGAAAATAAACATAATTATACCTAAGCATTACCCAACTGAGGAACACTGGGACTTGTAAGGGAAGAGAATGCTTATGTTCCAGAAGATCTGGCTGACACGTACTGGCAAGAGCTGGGAGGGTTTGCCTGACAGTAAATCCTGAAGGTGCTGGATAAAGAAGAGCAAACTATGAAGCTGGACGAGGGAGATTTTTTCTATATGGAGATCTCCCCCTTGACACAATATTTAATATCTTGTCAAAGGCCTGAGGATACAGCTCTAATGCACTCTTATGGAAGGCATAAGAGGAAGCTGATGGAAGTTTGGTAAAAACTATAAACCTTATTAAATTGGTATGGATGCAAACATTTCCAAGATAAACTACAAAAAGTGGGAACAAAGACTCAGAGAGATGAGTGTGCTAACGTGAACTGACCACATAAAACCAAGATACCAGGGGCTGAGGGCATTCTTCAAGAGGGCTGAGAGGGTGTTTTTGTTTACCAAACGGTAAGGAATATGCTGATAAGGGCAGGTAACAGCACCTTTGAGAAACACAGTAGTGGCTGGCTGTCCTTTGTAGTCGATTGGATATAATCTCTTCTTCCTTTTGAATTGCCATAGCATTTGATTATGTATTGTTTATAGGAACCTAACTAAATTCAAGCTTCGTATCATTTGTGTTCTTGTTTCCTTATCTTCCCATTCCCTCCTGTTTGATTCTGAACACTTAGCACTATGCCTGTTACATGATAACTGTTAAGCACGTCATGGTTAAATTTTTAAACATGAAGTCCATTTATATCACCTGAAACACCAAGCATACTATCTTGAAAATAGTAGGCATTCAGTAAATAATTGTTCCAATAAACTGAGGTTACACTACCAAATTAATCTTCCTACAGTACCATTATCATAACATTAGTGCTCTACACAAATGTCTAAAACAATTTTCTATTAAGTTAGAGAATAAAATTAAACTCTTTTGTGTTACAGAGCCTTCCAACATCTGTTCCTAACTTTTGCACCTGCTCCCAAACATTATAACTAGGCTCATTGTTTACATCTACTCTAAATTAACCTTGTGCTTGAACTAAAGCAGCTTGTTTTTATTCTACTCTCCCAAATTCTCTGTACTTTCCATCTTAAATTGTATGCATATTTTTATTTTACCTCATAACCCATTTCTAATCAGCCTGGAAAAATTGTCTGGTGCTAACTAATTAACAGAATTCTTATTTTATGCCTCACAGCAAGTAAACTGGTCCCTATGGCTCCCCACTGTGTGCGAGGGTGCGTGGTGCAAAGAATGGGGGAAGAAGGCATGTTATGGGTATCATCTCTCTCCTTCCTTTTATTCCTACCTGCTCGCTTGAGCCTGAGCTTCTGAGATACTCCTCCATCTCACTGGTCTATCACTGGCTAAAGGATCCAAAGCCACTGTAATAAGTATCGTCACCACCTGTACTTCTGTTATACTGTACACTGGCAATTTTTGTCTCAGTAAAACTCTGCAATTCTATTGTTCAACACAGAAACTGTCAATTATAAAATTCATAATTCATCAAATAGAATTAAATAAATTATTCAAGAGAAGTATTATTCTTGGAAGAGTAATCAGGTAAGAATTTCTACCAGATGTTTTTACAATGAAGATATCATGAGCTTGCTAGAGGTGTTAATTTCAATCAAGTTTAATATATAAAACAGATATAATAATATCTGTGGACAAAAAAGGGGGCTCTGTAATAAATTTGACAAGTCTAGCACCAAAAGTAACCTCATAAGATAATTTGATCATAAATTCCTAAATAGGCAGATCATGGTACATGGTCTCATCCCAGCCACATAACTCCTTTAGTAAAATGTGTATCCTTCTTTGCCTTAAGCAAGTCCTGTCCATTGTTCTTGTGCATCTAGGTTAACATATCTTTGAAATGCTAGACGCCTGGGAGGTATAACGATCCTCAAGGGAGCACATAGTACTGTGAACTATAATCTTCCTATGTCTCTGCTTAATTCCAAATGTATAAAAGAAACTGCAAAATCGTCATTCTCTGGAGCACTTTCTGTCTTTTGAGATTTTCCTTTTCAGCGCTTGCTGTGTTTAACTCAAACTCAGGTTAAACTCAAAAATCCTCTGCAGGTTTGGCCATTTCTTACATTGACATTGACATATGGTCAGCAGGATTCCAAAGAAGCCCACCCAGGCCCACCCCGCAGAACAGGACCTGGTGCTGGGTACCAGCAGGGGGCCTGTTGTGAACCACTGGCTTCTGCTTTGCATTTGGGTGAACTTGGGTGAGTTTTCTCTTGGAGTGCGGACCTCCTTGCTTTACACAGCAGGTCTGGATTTCATTTGAGCGGTCTTTGAAAAATCTTCTAGTGGAAAAGGGTAGAGATAACCCAGGGAAGGAGAGAAAAAAATGGGCACTGCTTTTAATTTTTGCTTTTTATTGGAGTGTTTGCCTGAGAGTCTGAACTAAATCTTTGCTGGTAAATGAGACAACTCTCTTTAGCTCTGAAAGAGAAAGGACGCTTGCTCCCTCATCCCAAATCTCAGGTATTCTTAGGTGACTAAGAATCTTTGGGGGATTGTCTGAGGAAAAATCTCCTCTAAGTCATGAAGCAGTCCTATAGGAATATCCACTGTGTTTGACTCATCCTGAAACATGCACATGCAGGCTAGTTTTTCCTAGAAGTCTGTGCGGATTTCAAAAGAAAAATTAAAATTAACATGGGAAATATGCCTCCAAGACCAAGCCTCACAACTGTTAGTCCCCCATTAATACTCCTGCAGGATGAGGGCCCTTTGATACTTCTAAATTAAGCTTTTGCATGCACAGTTAGAAAATGTTGGCTATAAAATTAGGCACAGTGAATCAAAAGCATATTTAATTGGTCTCTTGAATCTTCAAAAAGATTTAGATAAATGGATCAACCTATTTTGTTGCTTAGGTGGTCACCCAATTCTTTAAAATACTAAAAACAGCTTTCCTTACTTTATTTTTTAAATTGATTGCAGGGAGAGGGAGAGAGAGAGAGAAGCATCGATGGGCTGTCTCCAGCACACCCCCCTACTGGGGATCAAGCCCACAACCCAGGCACATGCCCTGACCAGGAAAGAAACAGACCTTCTGACTCATGGGTTGATGCTCAACCACTAAGTGACACCAGCAGGCAGCATCCTTATTTTTAAAAAAGGGAAGGTCATTTGGAAGCTGACTTATCACGGATAGATAAAATTGTAAATGCCTCCAAAACAAAATTTGGATCCAACTATTCTTTTATAAATGAGTGAGTTATTCTCATTGCTAAAAGGTCTGTGTCTGTCTGTGTGTGCCTATATAAGTAAGTTGTAAATGTGAGATAATTTTCTGAAGATCTGTAGGATAACTTTTAATGCTCTTTTTAGGGAGTATGTAAATGTTATATGACATGCAAAGCACAAAAAATGAAACAAACAGCAAAAGTCAGATCATGATAGTTCACAGGATAGAAATGATCCAGAGTGTTTCTCACAATGAAAGACTTCCTTCCATTTACCTGCTCTTCCCTTCTGGGAAAATTCAGTCTCAACTGATATCCCATGGTTACTATATTGTCCCATCCCCAGTAGTTCACAGTTTCAACAAGATGATGTCAATACTGAGACTTCCTAGAAATGAGCCTTCATGGTGCTGTGAGACCACACTATCCGACCAAAAGATTGGTCATCAATGCATCCTTCATATTGATTTATGACCAAAAGGTGGATTTGTGGATGAAATGCAGGCTCTGTAATAAATATGACAAGTCTAGTGACTGAAAGTAACCTCAAAGGGTGATCTGATCATAAATTCCTAAGTAGGCAGGTCATGGTGTGGCTTCACCCCAGGCATTTAACTCCTTCAGTAAAAGGTGTATCTTTGCCTTAAGCAAGCCCTGTACATTGTCCTTGTGCATCTAGGTTAACATAGCTGTGAAATGCCAGAGTAATTCTATTTTTCAGACCCCTTGGAGGCATAGCCACCTTTAAGGGAGCACATAATACTGTGAACTATAATATTTTTAATGCCCCCCTTCTTAATTCCAAATGAATAAAAGAAACGAAAAAACTGTCATTCTGTAAGCATTTTCTTAGTCTATTGAGACCTTGCTTCTAGATGTGTCCTCTGCTTGGCTCAATAAACTCAGAAAAATCCTCTACAGGTTTGGACATTTCTTATCTTGACATATCACATCAAAATCACACCAAAGTATAGTTTAGAACAAATAGCTCTGTGGGGAACTCAGTTACCAGCTCTCTGTTGACCTAATTTCACTTGGTTTCATACATTTGTCAGCCACTCAGCTTTCTCCCATGTTATAGCATCTTTCCTTATTACCCATCCATCGGGATGTCTTTAATTTCCAAAAACATTTTTGGTTGAGTTTGGTAAGTGGTCTTGCAATAAACTCTCTTTGGACACAACTTCAATCATCCACCATGGTTCAGTGCAAATCAAATTTACTCAAGTCCTTTTTTTTTTAACCAGATGGTTAATCCAATTTTAAAAACTTGTAAATATCATTGACAAAGTGTCTCTCGTTGTCCAAACTTTGTCAGAGCCTCTGAATCCTCTCTTTATTCCTTGACTTTTGATTTCCCCATTCATCTTTGCATTGTCCACTTTTAACAAGAATCTTAAGTAGATTTAGCCAGAATCCCTCACCCTCAATAATAATCTTTGATAGCTGACAAATTCCTCCCCCCACCACCCCCGAACATCCCCAGGTGACATCTTACTACCCTGGCCTGCCTTCAGCAAGAATTCCATTAGGTCACCTCAATGTCCACTGACCACCCTCACCCACATTCTTGACTATAAATCTATGTTTTCCTTCTATTCAGAATTGAGCCCACTTGCATTCTGATGTCTCTTTGCTTGAAAATTTATTTTCCCTTTTCAAGTACATTTATCTCATTTTTGAAAGTAGATAATAAACATTCACAGAAATAATCATTAATTAGTAACTTTCTTATTGTTTAGGGAAAACCAATCATTCCTCTAAACCAACAGAGCTCTCTGGAAAATTGACTCCTAATTATTATGCCTTTGGTTTGTAAAAGCTTTCAAGAGCCCCCTTTTCCTCCCAATATTAGTGGTATTACTAACAATAATAGTATTTTAACAATACCTGTATTAAATAATAAAAAAGTCAATATCAGCACCAAACTGAGAACTCTGCAGACATGATAGTGTTTAATACTGTTAGTTTGTTATTCTCATTCCATTTCAATGCGCTGCCTTATGACTGTGCAATCTATATAGGAAAAAACCAGCACCAAAATCTAGTCATTCAATCGACCATACACCCATCTCTTCTTATTTTCTATTTGACTAGTATAAAGCTAAAATATCCCAGAGATTTATCTCATTTTATGTATATTCTTTATTTGGTCTGAAGTACAAGCAGATCAGTTATTAATAAAACCATAAAAATTGATTTCCTTCCTTCCCTCCTTCCCTCCATACTTCGTCTATTTCCTCTCCTTTCCTGCTTTTGAGAAAAATATCATGCTATCCTATTACTCACAAAAAGCTTATTTAAGTAAAACCTAAAGGCTGCATAATATTTCAGGACTATTTCGAATCATATTTAGTTCGACACTCTTTCTGTTCTATTTGGCATAAAATTCCACATAGGCAATTTTTAAACTGATCATGTAACAAAGAGCTCATAAGAATTTACATTATATTTTATAGATGCCATATCCAAAAAAAATATTTCCTACTTTCTTGGCAAGTTAGCTTGAACATATCCAATTTTAGATATTGAACATCAGCCAGTTTAGTATGAGAAGAGGCTGAGATATTTACATGCAATAAAAATATTTTTGCCAGATGTGCCCTGATTGTCCAAAAAAGTAACATTCCACTTGGGAAAAAATGTGATAGACTGTGCTCAAAGTTTTGGAATCTTCACCCATTCTTATTTTAGAAAGTGTGTTGCTGCTCATGATTATTATTTAATGTACAGGCATACCGTGTTTTATTGTGCTTTGCTTTATTGAGGTTATAGATGTTGTGTTTTTTATAAACTGAAGGCAAGACCCTCCCCACGAGCAAAAAATTACAACTCACTTTATTGCAATACCCGCTTTATTAGGGTGGTCTGAAACCAAACCCACAATAGCACTGAGGTATGCCTGTACAAGTGTTGAGTTATAAAATTATTGCCTATAATTTACAAGGTGACTATTTAGTTATGCCATGTGGGGAAATAATCCATATGTTAAAATTGTAGACATGTTTATGACGAATAGGGACCTAATATTAAGATAAGTCTCAGCTCCATGCTTTATAATATGAAAGTGTACTTAATAAGCAAATAAATAAAAATGAAAAATTGAAATTGGAAGCCTTTTATTATAAAAAACAATGACACACCATTATTTGCTATCTACAATTTAATTTATCCTATTTAAACCTTTTAGATAAAAGAATAAATAATTCAACACAATTTAACCATCAGTGATTTTATCAGAACATAGATTTCAAGACGACCTGGATTAAATAGAAAACCACACATTAAATGCAATTTCCTTACTTTTTAAAAAATTTAATTCCCATTGGAGGAGTAAGTGTAGGAAAGAAAAAGTCACATGTTGGAATAATGTCTGGCTTCTAATCAGCACTTTGACTCCTGAAGGCTAGTTTCTCTTTAATCACTTCACAAACCTCCAGAATTCAATTATTCTAAACATCAAATGAGGATTTCCCACCATGTACACAAAGGTTTGGAACTGGGCAGGATAACTGATGTAAAATGTTTTAATCCCTTTAGAAGAAAAATGGAGCAAAACTTAACAAAAATTTTAGTAACTAATGCTTACAAAATCCTTCCTAGAAACAAACAAAAAATTCTGTGTCCTCTGCATATGCTCACTCATTTGAACCTCAAAACAAACATATGAAACAATTGCTAGGATTATTATCTCCATTTTACAGATGAGGAGACTGAGTCCTGGAGTTAACTTGCCCAAAGTCACATAGAAATGCAAATATTTGAAATATAAACCCAGGCAGTTAGCCATTCAAGTCTGTGCTCTTAAATTATGCAAGACTGTCCCTCCGTGATTACAGTTGGCTAAAGTATTTCATAAAGATAATACTCCCAGCAAACATCATTAGTATATACACCCAGAGGTCATGGCTGACATCAGTAATTTGTCTGTTGGAGTCCAGCTATCTGTCATGTTACAAGGAGATCAGGCAAAGTCACCTAACTGTACCTGCTGCTTGTAAGAGTTAGATTTACATTTAGTCCTACTATCGCAAATGGAGTCAAGTTATGACCTATGCACAGACCAATTAAACACACACACACACATTGTTAAATTCAGTGTTATCAAAATTGTGTTTTGGTCATTGATGTCGCTTTCCTTGGGTATCATAAATTTAAACCTGTCCTGGGAACTGAATATTCATTGTTATACTAACACCTCCAGAGAGTAAAAAGGACAATACTCTCCAACTAATTTTTTAAAGTGACTATGCCTTACACTGTAGGTATAGTACAAGAATGAGATATTATATGTCAATTTCAATCATAAAAATAGATGCAAAATATCTAAAATATGAGCAAACCACATCAAGTAATGTATTAAAAAGATATTCATCATGGTCAAGTTGAGTTTATCTTGGTAAAACAAATGTAATTTAGCATCATGCTCAAGTTGAGTTTATCTTAGGAAAACAAATGTAATTTATCTTAGAATACTTGTGTGTGTCTGTAATTTGTATTAATAGATAAAAAGAGAAAAAAATAATGCCAATTATTTTACTTAATTTATCACCCATTTATTATAAAAACTCTCAGCACACTAAGAATAAACCCTACATTCTTAATCTCATACTGGGCATCTAATTAAAACTTGCAGCAAACATTATTCTAAATAAGAGTAAGAAATAATTAAGAAATTAAGTTTCCTGTGGCTGTTATAACAGTTACCATAAATTGGGCTGTTTAAAACAACAGATATTTGTCCTTTCACAGTTCTGGAGACCAGAAGTAGTAGTAGGCTCAAATCATGGTGTCAACAGGACTATGCTCCCTCTAGAGGCTTTCTGGGATAATCTGTGTTTTTTCTTTAATAATAGTTTATTAAATTTATTGGGGTGACAATGGTTAATATGAATATATAGATTTCAGGTGTGAGTTTCTATGTTACAAGATCTTCTTGTGGCTTCTGTTCTTCCTTGATGTGTGGCTGGGTCACTCTTATATCATCTTTTATCATACTTGGTCTTGGGTAGCTAGTAAGTAATGTGATACCAGGAAAATGCATTCTATAAAAATTTTAATGAAAGGAACAAAGCTGTATCTGTAACAGCTGTTACGACTGCTTGCATTGAAAACACCTAAGAATCTAAGGACATAGTTGTTAACTTAGTGGAGTTTTTGGTGTTTAGTTGTATAAGTTCTTTATAAATTTGGGATATTAACCCCATTATCAGATGTATCATTGGGAATATGTTCTCCCATTCAGTGGGTTTTCTTTTCATTTTGTTGATTGGCCCACTTTCAAAACTTTTACTCAGCGTAGTGCTGGAAGCCCTAGCCCTAGCCGTCAGATAAGAAGGAGAAATAAAAGGCATACAAATTGGAAATCAAGAAGTGAAGCTGTCACTATTTTCAGATGACATGATACTGTAAATAGAGAATCCTAAAGTGTCCACCAAGAAACTACTAGAACTGATAAATGAATTCAGTAAAGTAGCAGGATACAAAATAAATATCCAGAAATAGGTTGCATTTGTATACACCAATAATGAACTATCAGAAATGGAAACTAAGAAAACAATCCCATTTCTAATCACAACAACAAAAATAAAATACCTGGGAATAAATTTAACAAAGGAAGTAAAAGACTGTACTTGAAAAATTATAAGACACTAGAGAGAGAAACTGAAGAAGATACAAGTAGAAACATATACCATGTTCATAGATAGGAAGAATTAACATCATTAAAATGTCCATACTACCCAAAGCAATCTATAGATTCAACACAATTCCTATCAAGATACCAATGGCATATTTTACAGAGCTAGAACAAATATTCCAAAAATTTATATGGAACCACAAAAGACCCCAAATAGTCACAGCAATCTTAAGAAGAACGAAGTTGGAGGTTTCATTCTACCTGCTATCAAACTGTACTACAAGGCCATAGTAATCAAAACAGCATGGTACTGACATAAACACAGATATAGATCAATGGAACAGAACAGAGAGCCCAGAAATAAACCCACGAGTTTATGGTCAGTTAATATTTTACAAAGGAGGCAAGAACATACAATGGGGTAAAGAGAATCTATTTAATAAATGGTGCTGGGAAAATTGGACAGGTACAAACAAAAAGGTGAAACCAAACCACCTTCTTACACCATATACAAGAATAAACTCAAAATGGATTAAAGACTTAAATGTAAGACTCGAAACCGTAAAAATCCTAGAACTAAACATAGGCAGTAAAACCTCAGACATTTCTCATAGCAGTACTTTTTCTAATATATCTCTTTGACAAGGGAAACAAAAGAAATAATAAATGGGACTACATCTAACTAAAAAGCTTTTGCACAGCAAAGGAAAACATATTTATTCTTTTATTTTTTCAGTTTACTCAATATGCCAAACTCTTTCCTACTTTAGGGTCATTGTATAACACCCTTACCCCCATTCCTCCTGGAGAACACTTTCCATATATCTTCACTTAACTTAATTCCACCTAATTTTCAGGTGGCAAATTCAATGTGCTTTCTCAAGAAAGTGTTTCCATTTCCTGACATTGTCCTGTCTTTCACACTCAATGAGCTGCCTTTTTAGTTTTCATCATAATGTTTGTTTCTATCGTAATTAATTATTGGATGATTCTTTGTTGAATTTTGCTTATCCCCCAACTCTAAGCTCACTTACAGGTCATACCTTAATTATCACTACATATACCCTTTTTCTAGCACCATGCTCTGCATTGAATGGGCATCAGTAAATGCATGAATAGTTGAATAGTTGAATGAATAAAAGAAAAGTATGACCAAAGATGCAATAAAATGAGACTCTACTGCTAACACAGAATCTTGTAACTATTATAAAATAAAAACTTATTTAACTGAATTGGAAAAAAAACTATTCATTGTTAACACTCATAATTTAAATATTCCAATGAACAGCTGATAAGCAAAAAAGTTTTTAAAAGTTTAACTTGGTCAGCATATATTGATTGAGCATCTACTATGCCCAAAGCATTCTGTTAATCTCTAGGGATTTAATGGTAAAACCAACACACATGCCCTGTCTTCAAAATGCAGGATAATTAGGCTGTGTTTTAAACCGACAGAACATCATTCTCTCTATTAGGTCATTAACCCACCAAAGCATAATTGCTCCCTAAAAGGCACTTTGAGCTGTTTGCCTGAAATATTTGAAAGGAGACTTCACAAAGGAGCCCTCTACACTCCCTTGACAGCGTATTTTATCCTGAGCACTTCTCACAGTTAGGGTGCTTTCAGGGTGCTTTCAGGGTGCCAAGTCCAACTTTTTCTACACTATCTCTTCAAAAGAGATTGCTGTTTAAAGAACTTGCAATGAAACACAGGTATATTACATTATTATAATAAGCTATCAGTACCTTAATGTTGACATTACATATTAAAGCATCTTAAGAAATGTTAATATTTTAAGACAGAACAATTGAAATACAAGCCCTACGAAGCCAGAGATTTTATGTTTTGTTCAATGTCATGCCTCAGTGCCTAGAAAAGTACCTAGCTTAATAAATATTTATTGAAGGAGTGAGATAGATATATGCAAATATTTTTCATATGATTGCAGTATGAACTATCAAAAACAAAAGTATACATATATTTATATGTAGGGCCACATGGATATTAGCACAAATGACTGGAAGTGAGAGGAAAAGATTTATGGGAGGGATTGGAATTAAACTGATTCTGTAAGAACATAAAAGATTAAAACTATTAGATAGTAGGAAGGCACTCCAAGTAGAAAGAACAGCATGAGCAATGATGAAAAGGAAAGAAAGCAAAGGCTTACTCAGGAATGACTAAGTTAATTAGTCTGGCAGAAGTAGAGATTTCATCAAAGTGTGAGAAAGTAACATTGATAAACAAAACACAGAATGATAAGCAATGCAGTAGATATGATAGGATTTTGAAGGGATGTTGAATAATTTAGAATTTATATTAAAAACCACTAGAATCACAATCCTAAATTACTATTGCCATTTAATGAATATGTCACTTATCTCCCCAATTTAATTCTAAGGTTTTTTTTGTGGGTTTTTAAAATTTAATTTATTGGGGTGACAATGGTTAATATGCACATATAGGTTTCAGGTGTGGGTTTCTATGTGACAAGATCTGTATACTGCTCTGTGTGCCCACCACCCGAAGTCATACCCTCTCCTGTCACCACATATTAAGACCCCTTCCCTCCCCACCCCCTTCCCTCCTGAGCTTGAGAGGTGATGGTTTTGCATTGAGATCCTGCCTTCTTGGATCCAGTGCTCAGGAAACAGCATTTAGTTATTCACTTTCCATATATTGATTGGGAGGCTACACTGAGCCTGGCACCACTCTGAAAACTGGCCAAATGTTTGACAGACAGAGATTGTAAGAGATTATCAGTGATCTTGGACCATGGGCAAATTTCTATAGCTTACACAGGGTTTAGACCCTCTAAGGATGGATAGCAAAACCATGGAGCAAATCAATCTTTTAGCCATAATAACACCTTAACACCATCACAACTCCACAATTAATCCATAATATATAATATTGTATAACTTACTATTTTTATTAAGCATCTCTTTCTCATGTTCCATTCTAGTCAAAAATCTAGTATAGCTCTGTATGGCCTATCATGTTAGGTTTAACTTCTGATTCTCATTCAAGCCTTTCAACCTTTTGTCACCTAATATGAATTCTCTCTCCAACAAGATTGTTTTCTAGTTATTTCCATTGAAGCTAAGAAACACAAACCAGGTCATAAACCTGCTAAGTCCTAAAAGCAGGGTCTGCCCTAGGGAATCTAGGGCATGGAGTCCTTAGTTTATAAGACCATGCAAACCAGGCAGTCATTTTTCAACTCAGCACCCTGAGATAGGAAGCAGTTGGCTCCATTTAAATAAGTTAAAAATAGACTAACTAGCAGTTAAAATTTTCAACACAGCAAAAAGCACCGAGGACAAGGTTTATTCTTTGATCTCCAAAGGTATGCTTCATTGAGTCTGATAATGGTGCATGACGTGAAGAATGCTAGCTATATGTACTCCAGTCTCACATTACCTGGGTTTTACTTAGTCATCAGTGTAATTTATCTAAGGGCAACTTGCCGATAAAAAAAGAGCTCAGCTTGAAGCCTTCTAGCTTACACAGCAGGAGTCTTCTAGAAATTTTACTGCTGGTAAGGAAATTCTTATTTATAGAATCAGGGATCCTTGTTAACATTTTGACTGCATTGGCTTGCAGGCAGAAAACTTGATTTTTTTTTTTTTCTATTTTCAAAAGGCTGGAATGTATGCAGAATTAAGTACTGGTTCTAAATACAGAAAACAGAGTAAACCAGGATGGCAGTAAAAGTATTTTAAAATAAAATATCTTTCTCATTGATTTAAAAGCACTAGATGCTTTGGGGCAAAGGGAGTTATAGATTAGAGTTATAACTAAACCCTATTGATGTGGTGTTCTCTGAGGAGTTGCAGTTTGTGAGGGTGTCCATGCTGGAATAGAGGAAGCTTGGTAATAATATTCAGGTAGATTTTGCACTGTCTAGGTAAAAATTTTTACCAAGTTGACAAAAAAATAGTATAAACGCATGTTACAAATAAGGACACTTTTTAATTACATATAAATGAGAAAAAAGGAAATTCCAATATCAAATAACAGCATCTATAAATATTCCACAACAAATACTAAGTGGGTTAGTCTCAGATATTTGCTAAGAGCTCCAGGTTTTCCTTTGGTCCTGCCTGAAAAGAAACTGATTGAGTTATCCCTGCTGTGCATGGTAGATGCACAAAGAATAGTTGCCTAGCTATCATCCCTTCCCCCTCCCTTCCTTCCATCCATCCATCCATCCATCCATCCATCCATCCATCCATCCATCCATCCATCCATCCATCCTTCAGAGAGGTTTTAGTTATTAAATCCAAGTTGTGAGCCAAGCACTACCTCTCACAAAGGGGCTCAACAATTTAGTGAGAGACCAAATAATCCAAACACAACTCCTGAAGTGCTATTATAGTTTTAATAGAGAACAGACAGAAGTGTATGGAAGTGGAGAGAGCCTCTCTGTGGATGGGCTATTTGAGCTGGGTCTTAAAGAATGAGGGAGAGTTGACCAGGAGAAAAAGGGGGAGAAGGTTTTCTAGGTAATCATAGCAGCATATAAAAAGGTCCAAAGTAGCAGATTATGCCAACAACAAAACACTGGTGTACCCATGTCAGGGTGAGAAGTTAAAGAGAAAGTTAGATGTATAGGGGGCGCTGATAAGAAATAATTTATGGCTGGATTTTATGTGGCAGAAAAAGACTTTTTTTTTTAAAAAAATATAGGCAAAATGCAATTAAAGATACTTTAAAATGAGAGCTGAGATGTTCTCATATTTTTGTTTAAAGATATTGACATGAGGATAAAAACTGACAATGACTGAAATGAAGATTTACAATAATAGTGAAGGCAACAGAGAGATTAGAGTAGACAGAAAGTAGAATACACCAACCTGAAAGGTGCAAGTGAATAGCCCTGTACAGGATTTGAAATGTGATACGCTTAATTTTGTTAGCTATTAATTTGGTTGCTATAATAAAACTTAAAATTTATATTATGTTTTATCACTCAACAACAGATTATACTTTGTTTTTACAGGAGAACTTTTTGTGTGTTTTATTGTCATTAAAAATTCTTTTTTTTGTTTTTGTTTGTCATCCTATATAAATTGTTGCCTTCTCTATGTTTTTCTAAACTCTAGAATACATTAACTATACTTATATACACATTATTTATGAGAAAGGTACTTTAGGCCTTGAATGTTATAATCCTTTAGTATCTTCAAACTTCATGTGTTTCTCCTGACAAATCAGGAAAGCGTTCATGGAAAAGTATGGCAATTAGAGACTAGTAATTTAGCAAGTGTCATATAAGAAAGTCAATATTTTAGCATTTTTACTCCAACTGTAGAATCAATTTCCCTACACCATACTATCTATTTTATAGATTTCTTAATGTTATCTGTATTTCAAATCATACTTAATTTATTTTCTTTGTATAACTCTGGATCTCTATGGCTTTACTAAAGACTGATAATTTTAGTTCAATCACAGAAAGATTGAAGTTACTAAAATTCTCACATATTTAAAAGACACTGGATGGAAAAACAGAGTACTGAGGGACCTGATCTTAAAATTTATTTGAATATAATGAAAAAGAATAATTTCAAGTATTCTTCTTTGTAAAGTACTTAACACATTTGGGTGTTCAATAGATGTAAAATATGATAATAAATACTAAAGAGGCATCACTGTTGGAAGAAGTATATGTAGTAGAAACAATAGCATGAGCCATCATTCAAACAAAGGAGTTAACATCAAGGTTATGAGCTTCATCAAGTCTTACTCTTGGTTCTTTATGAAAGAATGTCATAGATGAATAGTCAATAAACCTCAAGCTTTTGCATTAAATACGCTCCATTGAAAGGTCCAAAATCTGTTATGCTTAAGGACATAAAATTTCTGAGTGGTAGGGCATTCAGCAAACAGTGATCAGTTTAACTTAAAAACCAAATTTATTGCAATAAAATGATCTTGATTCAATTACTGCTCTATAGTGATGAATGCTTACCAATCGCCAATAAATCAACTCTCTCAAATAATTCTTAGAACCTCTAGAAATGTACCATTGAAGGCGTATGACCAGGTTGACAGGATTTCATTCTCATGGCCTCCGTCTATCTTACATTTGATTTATATAGTCTTCTAGAATTTGATTTGTTTTTAATTTTATTATAGATAATATGAAGAAAAGACAATTCTGCATCAAAACTCTGGCCCATTTGTGAACCAAAAGTCCCATTTCCTTAGATCTCTATATTGAATATAGCTGAGATATGCTAGAATTCCAAAACCAAATAAAAAGATAAAACAAACAAAAAAAAAACTTCTATAATTTAGAAAACATTACTATCTTATTTTTTGTCACTTTCAAAAAATTGTTAAGTATATTCTTTAATTATTGTCTAATTATTTACTTCCCAACTGTGTACAATCTAGTGTTATGAAATCAATCATTCCACTGAATGACCTTTTCATTAAAAAATGCAGCAGTTACTTCTCAGCTCTCTCAAATGAAATCTTGGTGCCATTAAATACTAAGGAACATGTCTTTCAGTTTTTTTTTTTAGCTTTATTATGTTTAGCAGGGATTGTCAAACTGTAATGTGTTTCATTATCTATTGTGTAGCTTTCAAAATGTTCAGCTCCCAAAAATGTCAATCCATTTACTCATTTGTTCAATCCTACAACACAAAACAGTTTAAGGTAAGAGAGCAAATGCCTTAAAAAAGAGCTCCAGTTTTGTACTGTGTATTTTCTTTTATATATATGTACCTTCTTTTTTAATTTTGGTAAAGTTTATATGTTTGTATTAGTGGTTATATTTGCATTGACATCAGCACTTAATTTAATCTTTTAATCTTTTGTCTGTTGATATTAAATGGTATTTTTTTATTCCCACACATGAGCTATCTAGCAATCAGTGATTTAAATCTGTTTCCCTTTCTCTCTTCTTTCTTCTTTGATTTTTAGTTAATCTAATATACAAAGGTTAACTCAATGGACCAAAATCCTAATTATAAGAGCTAAACCTATAAAACTCTTAGAAGAAAAACACAAACTTTCATGATGTTGGACTAGACAATGTTTGTTTTTTTAAGTTGTGACACCAAAAGCACAGGCACAAATATGAAAAACATATAAATTGGGCTTCATCAACATTAAAAACATGTGTGTCATCAAGAAAGTACAAATACAAGCCACAGAGTGGGAGAAAGTATTTGCAAACTTCTCTCTATAAGAGACTCGTATCTGGAATACATAAGAACACTTAGAATTCAATAATAAACTCACAATTATCCACTTAGAAAATGACAAATGGAATAAACAGATATTTCTACAAAGATACACAAAAGACCAATAAGCATATGAAAGTTATTAAAAACCGTTAGCCACTAGGACAATGCAAATAAAAGCCACAACACTTCATACATACTAGGTAAGCTATGAAAAACACCACAAGCAAAAAAAAACCCCAACAAGTAATAACCATTGTGGCAAGGATGCGGAGAAATTGGAACCCTCACGCACTGCTAATGGGTATATAAATGGTGCAGCCTTTTTGGTAAGCAGCCTGAGAGTTCCTCAAAAGTTTAAACTAAAAGTTGTTACCTCACTCCCAAAAGCAATGGAAGCACACGTTCACACAAAAACTTGTACATGAATCGTCAGAGCACAGTTATTCATAAAAGTCAAAAACTAGGAACAACATGTCTGTGAAGTGAAGAACAGATATACAAAATACAGTCTATACACACTAGACATTTTTTTTTAATAAAGGGAAGGAAAAACTGATACAAACCACACATGGATGACCCTTGAAAACATTATGATAAATGAAAGCAGCCAGTACAAAATGACTGTACATCATATGATTCAACTTCTATGAAGCATTCCAGACAGGCAAATTAGCAGTTGACGATAGTCAAAGAAAATGGGGGGTGGGAAATAGTAACTGATGACTAAAGGATATAGTGTTGTCTTTGGGGTGATGAAATGTTCTAACATTGATTGTGGTGATGGTTGCACAACTCTGAATATACTAAAAGTTATTGAATTGTACACTTTAAATAGGTACATTTTATAATATGTGAGTTATATCTCAATAAAGCTGTTACTCAAAAAAGTCAATTATTTTCTTCAGACATCATGTTTTTATGTTCTTTTGAAACCAGAGAATAGAATCCCTGAGTGTACTCTAAATTGTGGAAGTTCAATATAAATATAAACAGGAATTTTGATCAGTTTTCTGTCCTCACAAGAAATTGGAGAAACCGATCAATCAGATCTCATAGGGAGCCTAGAAACAGTAGCTAAATGGAGCTTCCCAGAGAATGGAAAGCTTTTCAGAGACTTAGAAATGTATGAGCCCTCTCAAAGACTGTTCAGAATACTAAGTATCTTAATAATCTAGGTTAGGTTATTTTGTAATGCCTTTTATGATATTTCTATATTTTATGGGAAGAGATGGCTCACAGTAAAACTAACACAAATATTTATATCATAACTATGTAAATAGTATGTATGAGTTGAACCAAAATTGTTTCAGGAAACAGAAGTTAAGAAAAACTAATTCAACAATACTTCAATTAAACCAGCTGAGTTTTTCTTTATCAGAGAAATCTGTATTGACTGGTACTTTAGCATTCAAAGGCATATGTCTTTTCAGTTAAATGGATACCAAGTGCAATATTGTTAGGAACTAGCTGGATTCGGGTGATAAAATATGAATAGGGTACAGTCTCCTTTTCAGAGTTTAAGACAAGAGAAGAAAGCATCCATTACACATGTGTATGAGGCATTTCTCCAGCTGATATGTGAAGTCAAACCCTTCCACAGTCCTTGATCTATCACTAGCCTTTTTAAACAGTCATTCAAGTTAAGGTCAATGCCATCATTTCTGATAAAACAGTATTTTGCTATCATTGCCAATATTCCTAATGCTATCATACTAGAAGTATAACTAGAGAGCATTCAAAGTAATTAATGTGGTCATTTGTGTATCTGGCCCTTATTGTCAATGTACTAAAATCCAATTTCTGTTTTGAATACAAGCCTAAAATGTCCACTTTGTATCATTGAAACAGCAGATGTCAATTTGATAAAAACACTTTTGAATCCATCAAAGAGCTGTGCCTAGGGTAGCCATAAAGTCAAACATGACTGCCTTGATTGCTTGGAGATGAGACTTTCAGGGCCCTTTCAAATACGAGGTCATGCAATAAACTATCTTTAAAAATGGCCTTCTGCCTTCTAGTTTTCTAATTTCTAAGTGAAATTGCTTAGCACCTTGAGAGGGTGGGGAATACTCATTAAAATAGACATTCAAAAGATAATTTATTTTGAAGGAGGGGCTGAGATGACAGTAGAAGGGAATGAAAAGATCAGTGTTAACTACCAACTGATATGGCTTCAAACATATGCTCCTTATGAAACAGAAGTTCTTCAGAGTCACAGCCATTATAAAACAAGAGCTTCATCCTGTGGATTATGAAGGCATAGTTTCAGG